>NC_135235.1:745125437-745402937 GCF_051348905.1 Ranitomeya variabilis | reverse complement strand
GACAAAGTCATAGACGTCAAAATGGGTTGTGCTTTTACTGTGGTGATTCTGCTCATGTTATCTCAGCATGCTCTAAACGCTTAAAAAAGGTCGCTAAACCTGTCACCATTGGTACTATACAGCCTAAGTTTATTTTGTCTGTTACTTTGATTTGTTCTTTGTCGTCCTACTCGGTTATGGCCTTTGTGGATTCGGGTGCTGCCCTGAATCTGATGGATTTGTCATTTGCCAGGCGCTGTGGTTTTGTCCTGGAGCCTTTGGAATTTCCTATTCCTCTGAGGGGAATTGATGCTACGCCATTGGCTGAGAATAAACCTCAGTATTGGATGCAAATGACCATGTGCATGACTCCCGTTCATCAGGAGGTGATTCGCTTTCTTTTTCTGCATAATTTACATGATGTTGTCGTTTTGGGTCTGCCATGGTTGCAGGCTCATAATCCAGTTTTAGATTGGAAAGCTATGTCTGTGTCTAGTTGGGGTTGTCAGGGAATTCATGGCGATACTCCATTGGTGTCTATTGCTTCTTCCACTCCTTCTGACGTCCCTGAGTTTTTGTCTGACTACCAGGATGTATTTGATGAGCCCAGGTCCGGTGCCCTGCCCCCTCATAGGGATTGTGACTGTGCTATAAATTTAATTCCTGGTAGTAAATTCCCTAAGGGACGACTTTTTAATTTGTCTATACCAGAGCATGCCGCGATGCGGAATTATATAAAGGAGTCTTTGGAGAAGGGACATATTAGCCCATCCTCTTCCCCTCTTGGTGCAGGATTCTTTTTTGTGGCCAAGAAGGACGGTTCTTTGAGACCGTGTATAGATTATCGCCTTCTGAATAAAATTACAGTCAAATTTCAGTATCCTTTGCTGCCACTATTATCTGATTTGTTTGCTCGGATTAAGGGTGCCAGTTGGTTCACCAAGATAGATCTCCGTGGTGCGTATAATCTTGTGCGCATTAAGCAGGGAGATGAATGGAAAACAGCATTTAATATGCCCGAAGGCCATTTTGAGTACTTAGTGATGCCTTTTGGACTCTCTAATGCTCCTTCTGTGTTTCAGTCCTTCATGCATGACATTTTCCGTGAATATCTGGATAAATTTATGATTGTTTATCTGGATGACATTTTGGTCTTTTCTGATGATTGGGAGTCCCATGTGAAGCAGGTCAGGATGGTGTTTCAGGTCCTGCGTGCCAATGCTTTATTTGTGAAGGGCTCAAAATGCCTCTTCGGAGTACAGAAGGTCTCCTTTTTGGGTTTTATTTTTTCTCCTTCTGCTGTGGAGATGGACCCAGTCAAGGTCCAGGCTATTCATGACTGGACTCAGCCCACGTCTGTTAAGAGTCTTCAGAAGTTCTTGGGTTTTGCTAATTTTTACCGTCGTTTCATCGCTAATTTTTCTAGCGTGGTTAAACCTTTGACGGATTTGACCAGGAAGGGCTTTGATGTGACTAATTGGTCTCCTGCGGCCGTGGAGGCCTTTCGGGAGCTTAAGCACTGGTTTTCTTCAGCTCCAGTCTTATGTCAGCCAGATGTCTCTCTCCCCTTTCAGGTCGAGGTTGATGCTTCCGAGATTGGAGCAGGGGCTGTTTTGTCACAGAGAAGTTCTGAGGGCTCTGTGATGAAGCCATGTGCTTTCTTTTCAAGAAAGTTTTCGCCTGCCGAGCGAAATTATGATGTTGGTAATCAGGAGTTGTTGGCTATGAAGTGGGCATTTGAGGAGTGGCGTCATTGGCTCGAGGGAGCTAGACATCGTGCGGTGGTCCTGACTGATCACAAAAATCTGATTTACCTCGAGTCGGCCAAGCGCCTTAATCCTAGACAGGCTCGTTGGTCGTTGTTTTTCTCCCGTTTCAACTTCGTGGTCTCATACCTGCCTGGTTCGAAGAACGTGAAAGCTGATGCACTTTCTAGGAGCTTTGTGCCTGACTCTCCGGGAGTTTCTGAGCCGGCTGGTATTCTTAGAGAGGCAGTGATTTTGTCTGCCATTTCTCCAGATTTGCGACGAGTGCTGCAGAAATTTCAGGCGGATAGACCTGACCGTTGTCCACCAGAGAGACTGTTTGTCCCGGATAGATGGACCAGCAGAGTTATTTCTGAGGTTCATTCTTCGGTGTTGGCGGGTCATCCTGGGATTTTTGGTACCAGAGATTTGGTGGCTAGGTCCTTCTGGTGGCCTTCCTTGTCGCGGGATGTGCGTTCCTTTGTGCAGTCTTGTGGGATTTGTGCTCGGGCTAAGCCTTGCTGTTCTCGTGCCAGCGGGTTGCTTTTGCCTTTGCCTGTCCCGAAAAGGCCTTGGACGCACATCTCCATGGATTTTATTTCGGATCTGCCAGTATCTCAGAGAATGTCTGTCATCTGGGTGGTGTGTGATCGTTTTTCCAAGATGGTCCATTTGGTGCCCTTGCCTAAGCTGCCTTCCTCCTCCGGTTTGGTTCCTCTATTTTTTCAGAATGTGGTTCGCTTGCACGGCATTCCTGAAAATATTGTGTCTGATAGAGGATCCCAGTTTGTGTCCAGGTTTTGGCGAACTTTTTGTGCTAAGATGGGCATTGATTTGTCTTTTTCGTCGGCCTTCCATCCTCAGACTAATGGCCAAACCGAGCGAACTAATCAGACGTTGGAGACTTATTTGAGATGTTTTGTTTCTGCTGATCAGGATGATTGGGTGACTTTTTTGCCATTGGCCGAGTTTGCCCTTAATAATCAGGCTAGTTCTGCTACCTTGGTTTCGCCTTTTTTCTGCAATTCTGGTTTCCATCCTCGTTTTTCCTCGGGTCAGGTTGAGTCTTCTGACTGTCCTGGGGTGGATTCTGTGGTGGATAGGTTGCAGCAGATTTGGAGCCATGTGGTGGACAATCTGAAATTGTCACAGGAGAGGGCTCAGCGCTTTGCCAACCGCCGCCGCGGTGTGGGTCCCCGACTTCGTGTTGGGGATTTGGTGTGGCTGTCTTCTCGGTATGTTCCTATGAAGGTCTCGTCTCCTAAGTTTAAGCCTCGCTTCATCGGTCCTTATAAGATCTTGGAAATCCTTAACCCGCTGTCTTTTCGTTTGGATCTCCCGGCATCGTTTGCCATTCATAATGTGTTCCATAGGTCTTTGTTGCGGAGGTATGTGGTACCTGTGGTTCCTTCTGTTGAGCCTCCTGCTCCGGTGCTGGTTGAGGGCGAATTGGAGTACGTGGTGAAGATTTTGGATTCTCGTATCTCTAGACGGAGACTTCAGTATCTGGTTAAGTGGAAGGGCTATGGTCAGGAGGATAATTCCTGGGTTGTCGCCTCTGATGTTCATGCGGCCGATTTGGTTCGCGCCTTCCACGCAGCTCGTCCTGATCGCCCTGGGGGTCTTGATGAGGGTTCGGTGACCCCTCCTCAAGGGGGGGGTACTGTTGTGAACTCTATTTCTGGGCTCCCTCTAGTGGTCACAAGCGGTACTGTGTAGTGTTGTCTTTCTGCAGGTTGGCTTCATCAGCTGGTTCGTTATCCTTGGTTGGTTTTCTATTTAGCCCACCTGGATACTCAGTTCCTTGCCTGCTATCAATGTATTCAGTGCTCTTCAGATTCCGTGTGTCTACCTTGCTCCCAGTCTCTCCAAGACAAGCTAAGTTTTTGTTTGATCATTTTTTGATTATTAGTGTTCATTATGTTTTTAGTCCAGCTCGCTAAAATGTGATTTCTTCGCTTGCTGGTTGCTCTAGGGGACTGAGTTTCTCCCCCCACACCGTTAGTTGGTGTGGGGGTTCTTGAAATCTCAGAGTGGATATTTTGTAAGGGTTTTTTACTGACCGCATAGATTCCCTTTTCTATTTTCTGCTATCTAGTATTAGTGGGCCTCATTTGCTAAATCTGCTTTCACCCCTGTGTATGTGCCTTCCTCTTACCTCACCGTTATTATTTGTTGGGGGCTTCTATATCTTTGGGGATTATTTCTCTGGAGGCAAGAGAGGTCTTTCTTTCTCTCTAGGGGTAGTTAGTTCCTTAGGCTGGCTCGAGACGTCTAAGAATTCAGGCACGTTCACCGGCTACTTCTAGTGTGTTTGGTTAGGTTCAGATTTGCGGTCAGTCCAGCTTGCCACCTCCCTAGAGCTTGTCCTATGTTTGTTACTTAGCTGGAGTAATTTGTGATCCTCAACCACTAAGGATCATAACACTCCACACATTGTGGCCCCATTGATGCTCCACACATTATGCCCCATATGCTGTTGCTGCGATTAAAATAAAAAAAAAAATCACATACTCACCTCTCTTCGCTCCGGCCCCGGCTCTTGCGATAGTCACCTTCCTCGTTCCAGGCGCCGCTCTGTCTTCCATCCTCCGCACTGACTGTTCAGGCAGAGAGCGGCGTGCACACCAATTGCGTAATCGCGCCCTCTGACCTGAACAGTCACAGCCAGGGAACGGAAGACAGAGCAGCGCGCAGCGATGGAACGAGGAAGGTGACTATCGCGCAATGCTCACCTCCCCCGATATACTCACCTGCTCCCGGACGGTCCCTGGCAGCGTCTCACTGTCAGATGGTCTCCGGGAGCCGGCGGCATCTTCCTGTGTTCAGCGGTCACGTATCGCTCATTACAGTAATGAATATGCGTGCATATTCATTACTTTAATGAGCGGTACCACGTGACCGCTGAACGCAGGAAGATACCACCGGCTCCCAGAGACCACTGGTCATGCAGGGACCGCGCCAGGAACAGGTGAGTATGTCACCGCGCCGCTCCCCCTCCCCCGCCAACCCCCCCACTGCCAATGACTCGAGTATAAGCCGAGAGGGTCACTTTCAACCCAAAAAAGTGTGCTGAAAATCTCAGCTTATACTCGAGTATATACGGTAAGCTCCCTTAATCATGACATGTCATGATTAAGGGAGCATAGTCTCCAGAAACGCGTTGAGATTCTTACCCATATGGTTCATGCTGAAGTCTGTATCCTCTATGTTTAAAGTTTGAGAATAAAGAAAACTCTTTTACGGATTTGGTGAAGCTGGACATTTTCTTCTTTTTTAGAAAAAAAGCAGCAAAAAACGCCCTGTGTGAACTTACCCGTATAATGACAGATCGCTGATCTAGCTGATCACAGCGCCTTATCTGTATGGCGGTTTGTGGGAACACAGCTCCTGTGGAGCCGTATATATACGGCGCAAGTTGGGAAGGGGTTTAAAGATGCTGTCTACGAATGGATGGATGAGCCAAGTTGTACCCTTTCAAATATCTGTGCCTTCCTATACTGGCAATAGGAAATATTCCTTCCAGTACAGACCATTTGCTAATGTCCCTCTAGGCAGAGAATCAAGGAACTAAGGTGCCAGGATTGACACCTACCTCTAGCAAAAGCCCCTTTGTGCTGACAATACTGGTATATCCAGTTTCACCCTTTTGTCAACTAAATGTAACTCTACTGCCTGATTGATTTCCTTTATTGATTATTTACTTCACACTCTACATGAGTTTTTAGATGATCAAAGATATGATTCCCAGGAACAAGATTACCCACATTCTGAACATAAAAAAAAATAGTTTCTACCCTGTATGACTTCTCTGATGTGCAACAAGTTTTGTACTTGTACTATAACATTTCCCACATTCTGGACAATAATATGGCTTCTCTCCTGTGTGAATTATTTGATGTTTAAGAAGATCTCGTTTCTGGATAAAACGTTTCCCACATTCTAGACATGGATATGGCTTCTCTCCTGTGTGAATCCTTTGATGTTTAAGAAGATCAGGTTTCTGGATAAAACATTTCTCACATTCTGGACATGAATATGGCTTCTCTCCTGTGTGGATTCTTTGGTGTTTAAGAAGAAGTGATCTCCGGCTAAAACATTTCCCACATTCTGGACATGGATATGGCTTCTCACCTGTGTGGGTTGTTTGATGTCTAAGAAGCTCTGATCTCCGGATAAAACCTTTCCCACATTCTGAACATGAATGTGGCTTCTCCCCTGTGTGACTTCTGTAATGTGTATGCACACTTGACTTATGTTGAAAACATTTCCCACATTCTGGACATGAAAATGGTTTTTCTCCTGTGTGAATTCGCTGATGCATAAGGAAATGTGATTTCTGTTTGAAACATTTCTCACATTCTGGACATGAATATGGCTTCTCACCTGTGTGAATTATTTGATGTTTAAGAAGATCTGGTTTCTTGATAAAACATTTCCCACATTCTGAACATGAAAAAGGCTTCTCCCCTGTGTGACTTCTGTAATGTGTATGCAAATGTGACTTATGTCTAAAACATTTCCCACATTCTGGACATGAAAATGGCTTTTCTCCTGTATGACATCTCTCATGTACAAGCAATTTCGATTTATGTTTAAAATATTTCTTACATTCTGAACACGAAAATAGTTTATTTTCTGTGGGAATTATCTGATGTTCAACATCACTTTTGTGGCTTTCATTCTGCTTAACAGTCTGTGATGAATCCAAATAGGTGACTGATTGAAAAGGCTCCGATGATTGATTTTTGCTCTGAAGAGCTGGAGGTAGAGCTGGAATAATGGCATGCTTTTCATAGATATCCGATTTGACACCACAGTCATCTGCCAAGAATAAAACTGATTTTATTATTTTTCAATATCAATGCCTTATATTTGATGTAATTTCTAGATACATAATTCTATACAACTCAAAGTATAATGACACTATGACCTAAGACAGTGGTGAGCCACCTGTTCACAAATCCCATGGTACTGAACCTCTAAAGTACAATCGACAAAGATAATATATAAACGAAGAAAAGCTTGAAGCAATAAAGGGAGGATTAAAAATAAGCTTTATTACATTACAATCTATAGCAACAGATACAAATATACACCATAAAAACATGTAGGATTCTTAAAGGGGTATTCCCAGCTCTGATCAACTATCCCAATATGTAGAAGGTGTAATAATAATATTAGGAAATATGGAGTATAGGTCTTCTGACTCGCTATGTTGCTCACCCCATGTGCAGAGCATTGCATTAGTTTAGGTATCAATGGTTACTACCACTCCTACAGTATAGTGACTGTTAGTTGCTAGTGGTCATAACCATGGATACCTAAGCTACTGCAATGCCCTGGACATGGGGTAAGTGACATAGAGAATCAGTAAAACTATGCCACATTTCTAATTTAAAAAATGAAAAAAAAACACAATATCTTTTCACCTGTCCAAAGTTGAAAGACTCCGAAGAGTCCCATGCCGTAATCCATCCGTGCGACATTTGCTTATCAGCATAAGCGGTGACCTGAAGCGACCGATCACGTTAAAAAGCTGGGTAGAATGACTGGTTGCACGCTGATTTCTCAAGGTGAACTGCGATGATCTCACCGAGGTCATCACAGTTCATAGGCCCGCTCTTGCTGCAGGGAGTCATTTTCCCCAGCTCTTCAGCAGGAGCAGTTGCCTCATAACCCTACATCAAACTCCATCGCACCCAAAAGCGCTACAAATATTGGCTGGTGACTAGCTCATCCAACCTTTATCTACCCCCAATTCCTCAAGATGGCTGGACCATCATTGTAAATAAGCCCCTGTACTTTGTGTCACTCCCACCACATTGCAGATTGTAAGCTCCTACAGGCAGGGTCGTCAATATCTTTGCATTAATTATTGTATTATCGTTAACTTTCTTATGACTGTTGTATATGAACTGTTGAATTGTAAAGTGCTGCGGAATATGTTGACGCTATATAAATAAAGATTATTATGAGCAAATGTATCACACATGGGATTATGGTGTTGGCAACTCGATTCTTTCAACTTTGGACAGGTGAGAGATATTGTCTTTTACTTTTGTTTGCTTACAGGGGACAATGGCTTCAGGGGATTAGGTGTTACGAGCTTGTACCCATTACCCTGAAAAAAAAAAAAGATCCGATTTCAGTTTAGGAAAGTAGGACTAAGGTCATGAACATGCCATGCCATTTTCATATGACTATAATCCGATTTTTCACACCTAGCGTCTGACTGACATCCGAATGCCATGTAATTGCTATTCCATTGCAATACGATTTTAACATGAGCTTTGACATATATATATATATATATATATATATAACACAGAGTTAACGTCAGCGGTAACGGACAGCGTTATGCCGCGGGTAACGCACTCCGTTATCGCTGCTATTAACCCTGTGTGTCCCCAACTTTTTACTATTGATGCTGCCTATTCAGCATCAATAGTACAAAGATGTAATGTTAAAAAATAATAAAAAAACAAAAAACCTGCTATTCTCGCGAGACCGCTAAGTCTTCTGGGTAATTTCGCAATGCATCTCTGGGAACGGAAGATGGCGGCAGTCGCGCGTGCATCGCCAGAGCTTCGCTGGATCCCAGCAGGTGAGTATATAACTATTTTTTATTTTAATTATTTTTTTAAACAGGGATATGGTGCCCACACTGCTAAATACTACGTGGCCAGTGTTAGATACTATGTGGGCAGTGTTATATACTGCATGACTGCTATATACTGTGTGGACTGTGTTATATAATACGTGGGTTGTGTTATATACTGCGTGGCCACTGTTATATATTGTAGAATACCCGATGCGTTAATACAGGCCACGCAATAGATATGTGTCTATGTATGTATAGCAGCCACATAGTATATAGCACAGGCCACGTACTATTTGTCTGCTATAAACTACATGGCTCCTATATACTACGTGGCCTGTGCTATATACTATGTGGCTGCGATATACATACATACATATTCTAGAATACCTGATGCATTAGAATCGGGCCACCATCTAGTTTACATATATTTTCCAAGGAAATATACTTCAATACACACATACACTCACTGGCCACTTTATTAGGTACACCTGTCCAACTTCTTGTTAACACTTAATTTCTAATCAGCCAATCACATGGCGGCAACTCAGTGCATTTAGGCATGTAGACATGGTCAAGACAATCTCCTGCAGTTCAAACCGAGCATCAGTATGGGGAAGAAAGGCGATTTGAGTGCCTTTGAACGTGGCATGGTTGTTGGTGCCAGAAGGGCTGGTCTGAGTATTTCAGAAACTGCTGATCTACTGGGATTTTCACGCACAACCATCTCTAGGGTTTACAGAGAATGGTCCGAAAAAGAAAAAAAATCCAGTGAGCGGCAGTTCTGTGGGCGGAAATGCCTTGTTGATGCCAGAGGTCAGAGGAGAATGGGCAGACTGGTTCGAGCTGATAGAAAGGCAACAGTGACTCAAATCGCCACCCGTTACAACCAAGGTAGGCCTAAGAGCATCTCTGAACGCACAGTGCGTCGAACTTTGAGGCAGATGGGCTACAGCAGCAGAAGACCACACCGGGTACCACTCCTTTCAGCTAAGAACAGGAAACTGAGGCTACAATTTGCACAAGCTCATCGAAATTGGACAGTAGAAGATTGGAAAAACGTTGCTTGGTCTGATGAGTCTCGATTTCTGCTGCGACATTCGGATGGTAGGGTCAGAATTTGGCGTAAACAACATGAAAGCATGGATCCATCCTGCCTTGTATCAACGGTTCAGGCTGGTGGTGGGACAAATCTGCGGCAACTGTGTGATGCCATCATGTCAATATGGACCAAAATCTCTGAGGAATGCTTCCAGCACCTTGTTGAATCTATGCCACGAAGAATTGAGGGAGTTCTGAAGGCAAAAGGGGGTCCAACCCGTTACTAGCATGGTGTACCTAATAAAGTGGCCAGTGAGTGTATATATATTGATGAAAAGCCAGCAATTCATCTGCCGCGTACAGTAGAATCACTGACGCGACAGAATAGAACAGATATATATTTATACTGTTAGTAATCTATACATAGAATAGATATAAAGATATCAGTCACACATAATTAGTACAGTGTGTGCAGCTTACTGTACATGTATTTAATTAAATTATTCTTTTTCTGAAAAAAAAAAAAAATAGCAGGGGGTAAATTATCAAAACCAGCAGAGGTAAACAGATGGCCGTGGGCTGATGTTTATAGCCTGTGAAGGGTGAATACCCCTGGAGCTTCCCAGGCTATTAATATCAGCTCTCAGTTGTATACGTAGCCTTTACTGGTTATTATAATGAGGGACCCTCCCAAAAAAATGACGTAGGGTCACCTTATAATTAATAACCAACAAAAGGCTAGGCAGACAGCTGCGGGCTGATACAAATAGCCTGGGAAGGGGCCATGTATATTGGCCCCATTCTAGACTAAAAAACATCAGTTCTCAGCCACCCCAGAAAAAGCTCATCCACAGGATGTGCCAAATCTGGCATTTAACCTCCCTCTTCCCACTTGCCTCGGTGCTGTGGCAAGTAAGTTGATGGACGGGGAAGGGGGGTGGGGGGGGGTTGATGGCACCTTGGTATTGTCAGGTGACATCAAGCCCAAAGGTTAGTAATGTAGAGGTGTCTATAAGATGCCCCATTACTAACCCTATAGTCAAATTGTATATAAAAAAAACACCTTGTATTTGTAAAAACACACTGAGAATAAAGTCCTTTAATTGAAAGAATGACAGACTCCTTTAACAAACCTAAATTAAACCATACTCACGTCTTCACCCAGTCTGCTGAAGCCAATGTCCCCTGTAATAGAATTACTGCCAAGAAAATAATGATCCATTTGTCCTAAGTCGCATCTAGCTCTGCTACACTACATACAGATTGCATTGTTGCATGATGCGACTGTACAGCATGCCATCCAGCAGAGCAACTGAGCTGCGCATGCTTGCTCAGCTCAGTGTCTCACAATGAACTCCTTTCACCTCACTGACGTCACAGCGAGCGTGAGAAAGTTCTTAATTCAACTTACTAACGTCAGTGCGAGCACCGTTAGGCCGGGATCACACATGCGAGAAATACGTCCGAGTCTCGCATGGTAATACCCGGCATTGCCGCTGTCACTCAGGAGCGGAGCATGCGGCCGCATGTATTGCTATGCGGCCGCACTCTCCGCTCCTGAGTGACAGCGGCAATGCCGGGTATTACCATGCGAGACTCGGACGTATTTCTCTCTTGTGTGATCCCGGCCTTAGAACTCATCCCACGGCAATAGCACTGACGTTAGTGAGTTGAACTGAGTTAATTGGTTGTGAACTCACATGACTTTTCTTACAGCAGCATGAGCATGAGAACTTTCTTATGCTCCTGGTGACATCAGTGATGTGAAGAGAGTTCACAGCGAGACACTGAGCTGAGCAAGCACGTACAGCTCAGTGTCTCTGCTGGATGGCAGCCTGCCATGTAGATGTAGCAGAGCTAGACCCATCATGGGGCAAATGGATTATTATCTTCTCGGAGGACAGGTGAGGAATATTATTGTTAATTATTTTAATTCTGTTACAGGAGACATTGCCTTCAGTGGACTGGTCGATGATGTGAGTATGTTTTTTTTTTTTAGATTCATTAAAGGAGTCGTGGTCATTCTTTCAATTAAAGACTTTATTCTTGCTGTGTTTTTTAAATTCAATTTGACTATGGGGTTAGTAATGGGGGCATCTTATTGACGCCTCTCTATTACTAATCTCTGGGCTTGATGTCACCTGACAATACAAAGGTGACATCAATCCCCCCCATTTCCACCGCACCAGGGCAAATGGGAAGACGGAGGCAAAGTGCCAGAATTGGTGCATCATATATATGCTCCATTTCTGGGGTGGCTGAGAGCTGATATTTTTAGCCTGGAATGGGGCCAATGTCCATGGTCCCTCTGTAGGCCATTAATATCAGCCCACAGCTGTCTGCCAAGCCTTTGCTGGTTATTATAGGGGGACTTTACATCATTTTTTTGAGGGGGCCCTCATTTTAATAACCAGGAAAGGCTAGGTATACAGCTGTGAACTGATATTAATATCCTGGGAAGCTCCATATGCATCACCTCCTTCCCAAGCTATAAACAACTGCTCCCAGCTATCCGCTCGCCCTCGGCTGGTTAATAAATTGTCGGGGGCTCCACGCGAGTTTTTTCAGAAAATAATTTAGTAACTAATAAAATACGTGTAGATTAAGCTGCACACACACTGTACTAATTCTATATGTGACTGACATCAATATCTATATATTCCATCTATTCTATTATGTTGGGTCATGCTGTGATTTTACTGTATGCGACAGATGAATTGCCGACTTTTCAAAGGACATGAACGTGTAAGAAAACAAAACTATAATAATAATTTAAAAAAATAAAATAAAAAATATAATATAATATAATATATATATTTCACATGCTGTTGTGCAAATGGAATAGACAACAGATGGAAATTATTGGCAATTAGCAAGACTCACTCAATAAAGGAGTGGTTCTGCAGGTGGGGACCACAGACCACATCTAAGTCCCAATGCTTTCTGGCTGATGTTTTGGTCACTATTGAATGTTGTTGTGCTTTCACACTCGTGGTAGCATGAGACCGACTCTACAACCCACACAAGTGGCTCAGGTAGTGCAGCTCATTCAGGATGGCACATCAATGCGAGCTGTGGCAAGAAGGTATGTGGTGTCTGTCAGCGTAGTGTCAAGAGGCTGGAGGCGCTGCCAGGCGACAGGCTAGTACACCAGGAGACATGACCGGTTTGGCAGTGGGTCAGTAATGGTGTGGGGTGGCATTTCTTTGGAGGGCCGCACAGCTCTCCATGTGCTCGCCAGAGGTAGCCTGACTGCCATTAGGTACAGAGATGAGATCCTCAGACCCCTTGTGAGACCATATGCTGGTGCATTGGGCCCTGGGTTCCTTCTAATGCAGGACAATGCCAGACCTCATGTGGCTGGAGTGTGTCAGCAGTTCCTGCAAGATTTTTTTTTTTTTTTTTTAATTTCTGTGGAAGCATGGTTGAAAAGCAATGTCTTGACTTTAGTTTTTTCATTTCAGAGATTTTTATTTATTATTACATTTGTCATATTCAAGTTATTTCTGTGACCATTGTGGGTTTTTCTTTCATTAAACGAGGGGTACCAACAATTTTGACCATGTGTGTAATTACAGTAGAATCTGTGACTTCTCTGCATTTAGTGGTTACTACTCACCTGAGTAGTCATATGTAGGAATCTCCTCTTTACACCGCTTATCACCCCTCACATATGTCTCTGGAGTATTAATTTGGGTCAGATCTTCACCCTGAAACAAATATTGTAAAAGTCACAGACAGATGGAGAAGTCACATCTATGATCAGCTCTAATCCTGCCATCTCCACCGTTCTCATTACACAAGTATAAAACATATAATACTGGTGGATAAAACAAGACTGAGCACAAGACCTTCACAGCCGTCTACACATCATAGGGGAGATCTCATGACACCTTCTCTCCATCTACCTGTTGATCCTGAGGAACATTGGGATTTTCTTGTTTACAGTCATGTGGAAGAAGAGGATGGGGACATCTCTCTGGTGTTGTCCTCTTACTGGATAGATCTGGAGGAAACACATACAGGAACTGAATTCATTCTTTACATACAGATAATTATAGGCCGTGTGTATTTAGTCCTGTCTATTACCTGGTGATGTGAGGGGCTGGGGAACCTCCATCATGACGTCCTTGTACTGGTCTCTGTGTCCTTCTAAATACTCCCACTCCTCCATGGAGAAATAGACGGCGACATCCTGACACCTTATAGGAACCTGACACATACAATGATACCATCATCCCCCCGATCCCTTCATAGTGTTACTGTATAATGTCCCAGCAGTGTCACCTCTCCAGTCAGCAGCTCAATCATCTTGTAGGTGAGTTCTAGGATCTTCTGGTCATTGATTTGCTCATATATCAGGGGGCGAGGTGTAGGCCCCATGATTGGGCTCAGGGGTCTTCCCCATCCCTCAGACACAGGGTCCTGACAGCGATCACTAGTGGTCTTCTTCACTACTATGTAATCCTGGTTATGGAGAGACGCATTAAAGGCAACCTTTAAAATAGAAAAATTGAGGCTGACAGCACAACTGACAAAACGGATGCCCGTCCTAATTCAACGGGACCCAAGTGGAGGAGTACATACCATGAGTTGAAGTGAAGGACAGCATCCAATCCAGGTGAAAAAAATCTTACTTTATTGTGCCAAAATGCGACGTTTCAACCACAAGGGTCTTTTTCAAGCATACATAACAATCAAACTGACAGCCTTAAATAGGAAGTGGATAATCAACCACCAATCGCCTCATCAGAGACCACCCATACAATTTACATAACAGTGTTTGGTAATCACATTAACAATACAAAACTTACATTCTACACAACATATAAGGTTAGAAGCTATTCACATTGCCATAAATATACCACATAACACATAATTCAACCTATAAATGCAGCAGTTAACACATGTAAAGGGTCAAAACGTAAATAAACAATGCTACCTGTCGTGCCAGGACCAATCACCAGGTCCATAGTGGCATCCATGTGTGCGATCAGCCAATGATAGAGCCTGTGTCTCCCACCTCATAACCAGCAAATCAGAGCTCATGTTGTGGGCCCAATCCGGAGTACCGACATGAACCTAGCCTCATGTACAAGGACCAATCCAGGCTCCCATCACCGGAAAACATTGCGTACTCACATGAATTATCACCTGACCGGACTTCGGCCGTCCATAGCTCAAAGGACTCACCCATGCCACAGCATACAGACAGCCCCTGCTCGCAGTGCGCATGTCCACCGGCCCCACAACTAAGCGTCACATGGCTATGCATGTGCCGCCCTCAAAATTTACTGTGCTAAGGCAAGGAAATGTGTAATGCATGAAATGTGAATAGCATAATGGCTTGTGAAATCTATGAAAAAACACATGAGATTCTTAGCACAAGATTTGGCCAAAAGTTGTGAGCCCATCCACCAAACGTCAAGGTAATCTCAAAACGGATGCACAGTAAATTTTGAGTGCAGCCATTGATCTATTTGATATCTGACTTTTCTGGTTATGCACCAGTTCAGACTAGATTGCTGATCAGTCAGTTTTCTTATATTTACTATGTACTATTTTTTCTGACTTGAACGCCCCGCCCTTCACCATGCTGTGATTTTAATTACATCCAAACACAGTTGGTTCTGACCTTCCTATAAATGCAGGCTTTACCATGTTATTAGCCATAGGTAAGTGTTCACACTAGGCAGACAGGTCAGGTAACCATCCGATCTGAGATTACCTTGACGTTTGGTGGATGGGCTCACAACGTTTGGCCAAATATTGTGCTAAGAATCTCATGTGTTTTTTCATAAATTTCCCTAGCCATTATGCTATTCACATTTCATGTATCGCACATTTCCTTGCCTTAGCACAGTAAATTTTGAGTGCAGCCATTGATCTATTTGCTATATGACTTTTCTGGTTATGCACCAGTTCAGACTATATTGCTGTTCAGTCAGTTTTCTTATATTTACTATACATGTGCCGCCGTCATGGTAACCCAGGAGACACGCCCACCGGTCACACGGAACTGTCACATATCCAGGCAGGGCAGCACCTAAGCCTGCATCACGTCATGTACAGGACCAGCGCACACACTGCGCATGTCCACGGCCTCCACAGCGAGCACCACAGATATATGTAGCGTCGTCATGGAGACCAGAAAGACACGCCCACCAGCCGCATGAAAGTGCCTATATTCACAAGGGGGTGGCACCAGCACTCAAACCGCGCCTGTCACATATACACTCCTTCCTTTGTTTAAGGCATATCTATAGCACCAATAACTCCTACGGTGCCATATCCATGGCTACCTATTACTCTTCACTCGATCCTTTATCCATAGACATTAAATCCCTAAAAATAACAGATCATAGAGACCAAACTGATTCGCCATGCAAACATGGAAAAAGGATCATGTTCACAAAAACATGATCCAAACACTCAACAGAATGCCAAAAAATAAAAAAAATAAAAAAAACCAAGGTACAATACAAAAATGGCTAATAATTAAATAATATAACAACACAATGAACTGATAAGCTCCCCAGGGTTAAAGATAATATATGCATGGATAAATATACAGACAAGGACCCATCACAATGGTTGGGTATATATATATTATGCCCTATATAGTCTGTACCTGTATGCCAAAAAAATATATAAAAGCGTATAGAGAGGCAATGGTAATGGCGCAAATAGGGTTAATGCCACAAAATGTGAACAAAAACACCAACTCACAATGGAATCGCCTGCAGCCATAAACCCAATAATGCATAAGAAAGCCTTGTGCCCTAGGTTTACAATCATGGACAAAAAAATCAATACGGCACCAATGCAACCTGAAACCAGCAATGTATATCCCCAAATAAAGCAGGTAACCACCGGAGGAGGAAGGAAGGGCAGGGATCAGCCTTGGGTTCGTCCCCTGAGGACGGGTGAACTCCTCAACCTCAGGCAGTCCCTGGTGCAAAATGTGCCAATGCTTCAATACTATATATATCATCTGACCACAAGACCTGCTAAAAGTGGACACAAAGGGGATACGTTTGTCTCTCATCTTGACTTTCTTCCTTCTCACATCAAGTCTCCACATCCCTCTTACTCTTCTCATATGTTCTTTAACACCACCAACCGGATAGCCCCTGTTCAAAAATGTATTACACATCTCCTCCAATCTAGGATCAAGAATTTTTTAATCACCCACATACAGGTAAAAGGATTTATATCAAGGGGAGGTATATGTGCACCTCTAGCTTTGTGATATATCTGATCGTGTGTCCTTGTGGACTGACATATGTGGGCGAGACTACTATGTAAATCAAGGCACGCATCAGCAAGCACAAAGGTACCATCAGGACTAAAATGGTAGACTTACCGATAGCTAAGCACTTTATTGAGAGTGGGCATTCTGTTAGCCAGTTAAGGCTTAGGGTAATTGATGGTGTACCCCCCTTGAGAAGGGGTGGGGATAGGGTCAAGTTATTAAAACAGAAAGAGCTCAGATGGATTTCTAGGCTGGGCTCTCGTCATCCTGGGGGGTTGAACGTTGACTATAATTTACAGTTATGTGTCCTGAAAGATCTTGAAATGGTTTTGTGAGGTGCTCTTCGTGTGGTTTTGTTTTTAACGGGTGTTTGGGTTTTGCTCTTCACTTTATTCATTTAAGGATCCCTACATATAATATGGTTTGGGTTTGTCCTGTCCCTTTACTTAGATTTGTTGTTTTTATTTTTTGGCATTCTGTCGAGTGTTTGGATCATGTTTTTGTGAACATGATCCTTTTTCCATGTTTGCATGGCGAATCAGTTTGGTCTCTATGATCTGTTATTATTAGGGATTTAATGTCTATGGATAAAGGATCGAGTGAAGAGTAATAGGTAGCCATGGATGGCACTGTAGGAGTTATTGGTGCTATAGTTATTGGTGCTATAGATATACACTCCTTCCTTTGTTTAAGGCATATGTGACAGGCGCGGTTTGAGTGCTGGTGCCGCCCCCTTGTGAATATAGGCACTTTCATGCGGCTGGTGGGCGTGTCTTTCTGGTCTCCATGACGACGCTACATATATTTGTGGTGCTCGCTGTGGACATGCGCAGTGTGCGCGCTGGTCCTGTACATGCCGTGATGCAGGCTTAGGTGCTGCCCTGCCTGGATATGTGACAGTTCCGTGCGACCGTTGGGCGTGTATCCTGGGTTGCCATGATGGCGCCACATGCATAGTCATGTGACGCTTAGTTGTGGGGCCGGTGGACATGCGCACTGCGAGCAGGGGCTGTCTGTATGCTGTGGCATGGGTGAGTCCTTTGAGCTATGGACGGCCGAAGTCCGGTCAGGTGATAATTCATGTGAGTACGCAATGTTTTCCGGTGATGGGAGCCTGGATTGGTCCTTGTACATGAGGCTAGGTTCATGTCGGTACTCCGGATTGGGCCCACAACATGAGCTCTGATTTGCTGGTTATGAGGTGGGAGACACAGGCTCTATCATTGGCTGATCGCACACATGGATGCCACTATGGACCTGGTGATTGGTCCTGGCACGACAGGTAGCATTGTTTATTTACGTTTTGACCCTTTACATGTGTTAACTGCTGCATTTATAGGTTGAATTATGTGTTATGTGGGATATTTATGGCAATGTGAATAGCTTCTAACCTTATATGTTGTGTAGAATGTAAGTTTTGTATTGTTAATGTGATTACCAAACACTGTTATGTAAATTGCATGGGTGGTCTCTGATGAGGCGATTGGTGGGTGATTATCCACTTCCTATTTAAGGCTGATTGTTAGGTATGCTTTAAAAAGTCCCTTGTGGTTGAAACGTCGCATTTTGGCACAATAAAGTAAGATTTTTTTCACCTGGATTGGATGTTGTCCTTCACTTCAACTCACATTAAAGGGAACCTGTCACCCCCAAAATTGAAGGTGAGCTTAGCCCACCGGCATCAGGGGCTTATCTACAGCATTATGTAATGCTGTAGATAAGCCCCCGATGTATCCTGAAAAATGAGAAAAAGAGGTTAGATTATACTCACCCAGGGGAGGTCCCGCTGCGGTCCGGTCCGATGGGCGTCGCAGTCCGGTCCAGCGCCTCCGATCTTCTTACGATGACATCCTCTTCTTGTCACCACGCTGTGGCTCCGGCGTACTTTGTCTGCCCTGTTGAGGGCAGAGCAAAGTACTGCAGTGCGCAGGCGCCGGGCACCTGCATCGGAGCCGCAGCATGAAGACAAGAAGATGGGAGGCCCCAGACCGGACTGCAACGCCCATCGGATCAGACCGCAGCGGGACCGCCCCTGGGTGAGTATAATCTAACCTCTTTTTCTCATCTTTCAGGATACATCGGGGGCTTATCTACAGCATTACAGAATGCTGTAGATAAGCCCCTGATGCTGGTTGGCTTAGCTCACCTTCCATTTTGGGGTGACAGGTTCCCTTTAATAAATCTCACTACAGACATTTGCAGAGTCCTCACCTCTCCAGTTCTGTCCATCTGTTATTCCCATAGATAAGAACGATGTAATGTGACTAGTGATGAGCGAATATACTCGTTACACTAGATTTCCCGAGCACGCTCAGGTGTCCTCTGAGTATTTTTTAGTGCTCGGAGATTTAGTTTTCATCGCCGCAGCTGAATGATTTACATCTGTTAGCCAGCATAACTACATGTGGGGGTTGCCTGATTGCTAGGGAATCCCCACATGTAATCAAGCAGGCTAACAGATGCAAATCATTCAGCTGCGGTGAGGAAAACTAAATCTCCGAGCACTAACAAATACTCGGAGGACACCCGAGCGTGCTCCGGAAATCTCGAGTAACAAGTATATTCGCTCATCACTAAATGTGACGTCATCAGAATCTCTCACCTCTCCAGTAAGACAGAAGAGGATCTCTAGGGTGACGTGTAATATTCTCTCCGCCATCTTGTCCGTAGCCATGCATTAAAGTTTAATGTAAATTTTCTAGAAGATGATCACTAAAACGATTTTCTTTGCCAGGATCCTAAATAGAAGGAAGATCAGCTGATAAAGAATCATAAAAAATACCATGAGAAAACAAGATACAGGAGCAATGATGCTGGATGGAGTCTCCAGCACCGACCTCCACCCGCAGAGCCACACTCCACATAGAGAATAATGGAGCCTCCAGCACCGACCTCCACCCAGAGCCGCACTCCACATAGAGAATAATGGAGCCTCCAGCACCGACCTCCACCCAGAGCCGCACTCCACATAGAGAATAATGGAGCCTCCAGCACCGACCTCCACCCGCAGAGCCGCACTCCACATAGAGAATAATGGAGCCTCCAGCACCGACCTCCACTCGCAGAGCCGCACTCCACATAGAGAATAATGGAGCCTCCAGCACCGACCTCCACCCGCAGAGCCGCACTCCACATAGAGAATAATGGGGCCTCCAGCACCGACCTCCACCCGCAGAGCCACACTCCACATAGAGAATAATGGAGCCTCCAGCACCGACCTCCACTCACAGAGAATAATGGGGCCTCCAGCACTGACCTCCACCCGCAGAGCCGAACTCCTCATAGAGAATAATGGAGCCTCCAGCACCGACCTCCACCCGCAGAGCCGCACTCCACATAGAGAATAATGGAGCCTCCAGCACCGACCTCCACCCGCAGAGCCGCACTCCACATAGAGAATAATGGAGCCTCCAGCACCGACCTCCACCCGCAGAGCCGCACTCCACATAGAGAATAATGGAGCCTCCAGCACCGACCTCCACCCGCAGAGCCGCACTCCACATAGAGAATAATGGAGCCTCCAGCACCGACCTCCACCCGCAGAGCCGCACTCCACATAGAGAATAATGGGGCCTCCAGCACCGACCTCCACCCGCAGAGCCACACTCCACATAGAGAATAATGGAGCCTCCAGCACCGACCTCCACCCGCAGAGCCGCACTCCACATAGAGAATAATGGAGCCTCCAGCACCGACCTCCACTCGCAGAGCCGCACTCCACATAGAGAATAATGGAGCCTCCAGCACCGACCTCCACCCGCAGAGCCGCACTCCACATAGAGAATAATGGGGCCTCCAGCACCGACCTCCACCCGCAGAGCCACACTCCACATAGAGAATAATGGAGCCTCCAGCACCGACCTCCACTCACAGAGAATAATGGGGCCTCCAGCACTGACCTCCACCCGCAGAGCCGAACTCCACATAGAGAATAATGGAGCCTCCAGCACCGACCTCCACCCGCAGAGCCGCACTCCACATAGAGAATAATGGAGCCTCCAGCACCGACCTCCACCCGCAGAGCCGCACTCCACATAGAGAATAATGGGGCCTCCAGCACCGACCTCCACCCGCAGAGCCGCACTCCACATAGAGAATAATGGAGCCTCCAGCACCGACCTCCACCCGCAGAGCCGCACTCCACATAGAGAATAATGGAGCCTCCAGCACCGACCTCCACCCGCAGAGCCGCACTCCACATAGAGAATAATGGAGCCTCCAGCACCGACCTCCACCCAGAGCCGCACTCCACATAGAGAATAATGGAGCCTCCAGCACCGACCTCCACCCGCAGAGCCGCACTCCACATAGAGAATAATGGAGCCTCCAGCACCGACCTCCACCCGCAGAGCCGCACTCCACATAGAGAATAATGGAGCCTCCAGCACCGACCTCCACCCGCAGAGCCGCACTCCACATAGAGAATAATGGGGCCTCCAGCACCGACCTCCACCCGCAGAGCCGCACTCCACATAGAGAATAATGGAGCCTCCAGCACCGACCTCCACCCGCAGAGCCGCACTCCACATAGAGAATAATGGAGCCTCCAGCACCGACCTCCACTCGCAGAGCCGCACTCCACATAGAGAATAATGGAGCCTCCAGCACCGACCTCCACCCGCAGAGCCGCACTCCACATAGAGAATAATGGGGCCTCCAGCACCGACCTCCACCCGCAGAGCCACACTCCACATAGAGAATAATGGAGCCTCCAGCACCGACCTCCACTCACAGAGAATAATGGGGCCTCCAGCACTGACCTCCACCCGCAGAGCCGAACTCCTCATAGAGAATAATGGAGCCTCCAGCACCGACCTCCACCCGCAGAGCCGCACTCCACATAGAGAATAATGGAGCCTCCAGCACCGACCTCCACCCGCAGAGCCGCACTCCACATAGAGAATAATGGAGCCTCCAGCACCGACCTCCACCCGCAGAGCCGCACTCCACATAGAGAATAATGGAGCCTCCAGCACCGACCTCCACCCGCAGAGCCGCACTCCACATAGAGAATAATGGAGCCTCCAGCACCGACCTCCACCCGCAGAGCCGCACTCCACATAGAGAATAATGGAGCCTCCAGCACCGACCTCCACCCGCAGAGCCGCACTCCACATAGAGAATAATGGAGCCTCCAGCACCGACCTCCACCCGCAGAGCCGCACTCCACATAGAGAATAATGGGGCCTCCAGCACCGACCTCCACCCGCAGAGCCGCACTCCACATAGAGAATAATGGAGCCTCCAGCACCGACCTCCACCCGCAGAGCCGCACTCTACATAGAGAATAATGGAGCCTCCAGCACCGACCTCCACTCGCAGAGCCGCACTCCACATAGAGAATAATGGAGCCTCCAGCACCGACCTCCACCCGCAGAGCCGCACTCCACATAGAGAATAATGGGGCCTCCAGCACCGACCTCCACCCGCAGAGCCACACTCCACATAGAGAATAATGGAGCCTCCAGCACCGACCTCCACTCACAGAGAATAATGGGGCCTCCAGCACTGACCTCCACCCGCAGAGCCGAACTCCACATAGAGAATAATGGAGCCTCCAGCACCGACCTCCACCCGCAGAGCCGCACTCCACATAGAGAATAATGGGGCCTCCAGCACTGACCTCCACCCGCAGAGCCGAACTCCACATAGAGAATAATGGAGCCTCCAGCACCGACCTCCACCCGCAGAGCCGCACTCCACATAGAGAATAATGGAGCCTCCAGCACCGACCTCCACCCGCAGAGCCGCACTCCACATAGAGAATAATGGAGCCTCCAGCACCGACCTCCACCCGCAGAGCCGCACTCCACATAGAGAATAATGGGGCCTCCAGCACCGACCTCCACCCGCAGAGCCGCACTCCACATAGAGAATAATGGAGCCTCCAGCACCGACCTCCACCCGCAGAGCCGCACTCCACATAGAGAATAATGGAGCCTCCAGCACCGACCTCCACTCGCAGAGCCGCACTCCACATAGAGAATAATGGAGCCTCCAGCACCGACCTCCACCCGCAGAGCCGCACTCCACATAGAGAATAATGGGGCCTCCAGCACCGACCTCCACCCGCAGAGCCACACTCCACATAGAGAATAATGGAGCCTCCAGCACCGACCTCCACTCACAGAGAATAATGGGGCCTCCAGCACTGACCTCCACCCGCAGAGCCGAACTCGACATAGAGAATAATGGAGCCTCCAGCACCGACCTCCACCCGCAGAGCCGCACTCCACATAGAGAATAATGGAGCCTCCAGCACCGACCTCCACCCGCAGAGCCGCACTCCACATAGAGAATAATGGGGCCTCCAGCACCGACCTCCACCCGCAGAGCCGCACTCCACATAGAGAATAATGGAGCCTCCAGCACCGACCTCCACCCGCAGAGCCGCACTCCACATAGAGAATAATGGAGCCTCCAGCACCGACCTCCACTTGCAGAGCCGCACTCCACATAGAGAATAATGGAGCCTCCAGCACCGACCTCCACCCGCAGAGCCGCACTCCACATAGAGAATAATGGGGCCTCCAGCACCGACCTCCACCCGCAGAGCCACACTCCACATAGAGAATAATGGAGCCTCCAGCACCGACCTCCACTCACAGAGAATAATGGGGCCTCCAGCACTGACCTCCACCCGCAGAGCCGAACTCCACATAGAGAATAATGGAGCCTCCAGCACCGACCTCCACCCGCAGAGCCGCACTCCACATAGAGAATAATGGAGCCTCCAGCACCGACCTCCACCCGCAGAGCCGCACTCCACATAGAGAATAATGGGGCCTCCAGCACCGACCTCCACCCGCAGAGCCACACTCCACATAGAGAATAATGGAGCCTCCAGCACCGACCTCCACTCACAGAGAATAATGGGGCCTCCAGCACTGACCTCCACCCGCAGAGCCGAACTCCACATAGAGAATAATGGAGCCTCCAGCACCGACCTCCACCCGCAGAGCCGCACTCCACATAGAGAATAATGGAGCCTCCAGCACCGACCTCCACCCGCAGAGCCGCACTCCACATAGAGAATAATGGGGCCTCCAGCACCGACCTCCACCCGCAGAGCCGCACTCCACATAGAGAATAATGGAGCCTCCAGCACCGACCTCCACCCGCAGAGCCGCACTCCACATAGAGAATAATGGAGCCTCCAGCACCGACCTCCACCCGCAGAGCCGCACTCCACATAGAGAATAATGGGGCCTCCAGCACCGACCTCCACCCGCAGAGCCGCACTCCACATAGAGAATAATGGAGCCTCCAGCACTGACCTCCACCCGCAGAGCCGCACTCCACATAGAGAATAATGGAGCCTCCAGCACCGACCTCCACTCGCAGAGCCGCACTCCACATAGAGAATAATGGAGCCTCCAGCACCGACCTCCACCCGCAGAGCCGCACTCCACATAGAGAATAATGGAGCCTCCAGCACCGACCTCCACCCGCAGAGCCGCACTCCACATAGAGAATAATGGGGCCTCCAGCACCGACCTCCACCCGCAGAGCCGCACTCCACATAGAGAATAATGGAGCCTCCAGCACTGACCTCCACCCGCAGAGCCGCACTCCACATAGAGAATAATGGAGCCTCCAGCACCGACCTCCACTCGCAGAGCCGCACTCCACATAGAGAATAATGGGGCCTCCAGCACCGACCTCCACCCGCAGAGCCGCACTCCACATAGAGAATAATGGAGCCTCCAGCACCGACCTCCACTCGCAGAGCCGCACTCCACATAGAGAATAATGGAGCCTCCAGCACCGACCTCCACCCGCAGAGCCACACTCCACATAGAGAATAATGGAGCCTCCAGCACCGACCTCCACTCACAGAGAATAATGGGGCCTCCAGCACTGACCTCCACCCGCAGAGCCGAACTCCACATAGAGAATAATGGAGCCTCCAGCACCGACCTCCACCCGCAGAGCCGCACTCCACATAGAGAATAATGGAGCCTCCAGCACCGACCTCCACCCGCAGAGCCGCACTCCACATAGAGAATAATGGGGCCTCCAGCACCGACCTCCACCCGCAGAGCCGCACTCCACATAGAGAATAATGGAGCCTCCAGCACCGACCTCCACCCGCAGAGCCGCACTCCACATAGAGAATAATGGAGCCTCCAGCACCGACCTCCACCCGCAGAGCCGCACTCCACATAGAGAATAATGGGGCCTCCAGCACCGACCTCCACCCGCAGAGCCGCACTCCACATAGAGAATAATGGAGCCTCCAGCACCGACCTCCACTTGCAGAGCCGCACTCCACATAGAGAATAATGGAGCCTCCAGCACCGACCTCCACTTGCAGAGCCGACTGCACTCCACTATGGCTGTTCTGTGCACAGGACCTGTGATGAGGTCACAGGAGGGGAGGAGTCAGGGGGTCACATGATCAGGGGCCTCAGTGTATGCAGGACTCTGCTGTGCTGGTTGTCATTTTTGTGTGGGGTCAGGAGGGGTTTACAGTGTGGATGTGACTGAGCCGTGTGTGTTCGAGGTGTACAGAGCGGAGCCGTGTGTGTACGTGGTGTACGGAGTGTTGTGTGGACAAAGCAGAGCCGTGCTCCTTCCTCATTTGACCTAAACCCTATTAAGAACTTGTGGGCTCTTCTTAAACATTGGATCATTCAGAGATCCACAATGAACTTCTGAAATGAGTTTGCGGCACTGAGAGTAAAGGGGCCGAATAATATTACACGCCCCACTTTTCAGTTTTTGAATTTCCACAAAAATTTAAAATAACCAATAAATTTCATTCAACTTCACAATTGTGTTCCACTTGTTGTTGATTCTTCACCAAAAATTAACATTTGGTATCTTTATGTTTGAAGCATGATATGTGGGAAAAGGTTGAAAAGTTCCATGGGGCCGAATACTTTCGCAAGGCCCTGTAGATCTCCGTCAATGCCTTGTTTCACAAATTTTGGGGAAACAGTAAGAGAAAGAAAGGTCAGCCTGACTACATAGAAGGGTAATAGGGGAAGGAAGAGAATCTCCGTTACTGTGTTTTGCATTGTCAACAGTGTCTCTCTACGGTAATATATGTTGTATCTTTAATAGTGTTGAGCGATACCGTCCGATACTTGAAAGTATCGGTATCGGCCGATACCGGCAAAGTATCGGATCTAATCCGATACCGATACCAATACAAGTCAATGGGACTCAAGTATCGGACGGTATCCCTGATGGTTCCCAGGGTCTGAAGGAGAGGAAACTCTCCTTCAGGCCCTGGGATCCATATTAATGTGTAAAATAAAGAATTAAAATAAAAAATATTGATATACTCACCTCTCCGACGCAGCCTGCACCTTACCGAGGGAACCGGCAGCCTTCTTTGCTTAAAATGCGCGCGTTTACTGCCTTCCGTGACGTCACGACTTCTGATTGGTCGCGTGCCGCCCATGTGACCGCGACGCGACCAATCACAAGCCGTGACGTAATTTTCAGGTCCTGAATGCCTAGAATTAGGAATAAGGAAATCCTGAAAACATGACATGTTGGTGGCTCTTGAGGACCGGAGTTGGGGAACACTGCTCTAGAGTGTTTGTGATTTTGTAAAGAGTCTCTGGATCTTTGGATGTCTGGATCTCTTGGCTCTCTGGATATCTTGGTAGTCTGGATGCATATTGTTAGGGGCATATTCCACTTATATAGCTCCCAACTGCTGTCATTCAAGCCAGCATCCAGAGGTCAAGAGGATGATGTGATGAGGTTAACTCACATTGTTTGACTACTTAATTTGCATAGATTTTAATCCTGTTTTGAAAGTCAACAAGCCACAGGACCCACACAATGGTGATTCAATAGATTAAGTAAAAATCCAGTGTTCAATTACCCTACATCACTGTATTCTAAAGATAGCAGACAATAAGTTGTAGGAGCTGATATTAGGCTGGCCTCACACTAGCGAGTTTTACGGACGTATGAGCGCATAAACTACGTCCGTAAAATACGCATTACACACGGCTCAATGAATCTCTATGGCCCAGCTCCTATCTGACGTATATTACGCATCCGTAATATACGGTCTTGTACGGCTGTAGAAAATCGCAGCATGCTACGTTTGTCACCGTATTGCGCAAAAAAATCGCCAAAGAAAGTCTATGGGGGCGAGAAAAATACAAATTCCACACGGACCAGCAGTGTGACTTGCGAGAAATACGCAGCGGTGTTAGTGAAAAGCCGGTAATTCAATTGCCGGCTTTTCATTTCTCCTTCACAAACCCGACAGGATATGAGACATGATTACATACAGTAAACCATCTCATATCCCTTTTTTTTTTTGCATATTCCACACTACTAATGTTAGTAGTGTGTATGTGCAAAATTTGAGTGCTGTAGCTGCTAAAATAAAGGGTTAAATTGCGGAAAAAATTGGCATGGGCTCCCGCGCAATTTTCTCCGCCAGAGTGGCTCCGCTGGATGTCCTCATGAACTGGAGCCTTGGAAAAGTTCCCACGTTCGAGTTCATATGAGGACATCCAGCAGAGGGCGCATTGCCGCAACTCAAGGTAACTACAGATCACCCAGCTTTCCTTTCAGTACCCGGGGGGTTACAGGCATGAGCGAGTGCATTAGCACAGCTCCTGGCTGTAAAATGATTTAACCCCTTCAGATGGATTTACTTCGTGGGACGTGACAGATCATCAGAAGGTATGTATATTGTTGGTTTATTATTTTTCAGAGCGAGGGTCTTCAGGTGGATTGAGAGAGCAATAAAATATTAAAACAACCTGTGTGTTTATTTCATTAAAATACTTTTTAATAATGTGTGTTTTTTTTAACCCTTTCATACAATTGGATTAATAATGGATAGGTGTCATAATTGACGCCTCTCCATTATTAATCTGGCTTAATGTCACCTTACAATAGCAAGGTGACATTAACCCTTCATTACCCCATATCCCACCGCTACAGGGAGTGGGAAGAGAGTGGCCAAGTGCCAGAATAGGCGCATCTTCCAGATGTGCCTTTTCTGGGGTGGCTGGGGGCAGATGTTTGTAGCCAGGGGGGCCAATAACCATGGACCCTCTCTAGGCTATTAATATCTGCCCTCAGTCACTGGCTTTACCACTCTGGCGGAGAAAATTGTGCAGGAGCCCACGCCAATTTTTTCCGCCATTTAACCCTTTATTTTACAAGCTCCAGCGCCCAAATTTTGCACATACACACTACTAACAGTAGTGTGGAATATGCAAAAAAAAAGATATGAGATGTTTTACTGTATGTAAACCATGTCTCATATCATGTCGGGTTTGGGAAGGAGAAATGAAAAGCCGGCAATTGAATTACCGGCTTTTCACATATCTCGTGCTGAATTAAATTTAAATACAGTATATGTATATATATATATGTGTGTGTGTCTCAATGACATATATATATATATATATATATATATTATACTGTATATATGTTTTAACGAACATTTGAGCACATAAATCCATTAGATGTCGGTTTTGCAAGCCTGCGAGAAAATCTCGCAGTACGGATGCCATACGGATTACATACGGAGGATGCCATGCGCAAAATACGCTGACACACCCTGCCTACGGAGGACATACGGATCACTATTTTGAGAACATTTCTGCGTATTACAGCCTTAATAAAAGGACCGTTTTTGCATACGCTGAGTGTGAGGCCGGCCTAAGAGGCAAACAATAGCTATTCGAAATGATCAAAAAACAACGTTTAAGACTAATATGACAGCAGTGTATGGTTATTGACCAACTGTAGAAATGCAGAAATTCAAAACTCAACATATAGATAATAGTCTATTCCTCCTGGCTTAGAGAAAATAGACGTGTGGCTAATTAAAATAACATGCTGTGTTGTCACACCAGATTTAGATATTTTTTATGTTTGTCTGCTGTCACACACACACAGACACTTTTTATTGCAAAAACTGCATCGCCATATTTTGAGAGCTATAATTTTTCCATGGTTTTGCTGACAGTCATGTGAGGGCTTGTTTTTTGCAGGACGAGTTGACGTTTATTGGTATAATTTTCAGACACATTATTTGATCGCTTTTTATTTCGATTTTTGGGAGGCAGAATGAACAAAAAGAAGTAATTCCTATATTATTATTATTTTATTTTTTTATGCCGTGTAGTAAAATTGATAAGGCAGTTTTATTCTTTGGATCAGTACGATTACAGCAATACCTCATTTATATTTTTTTATGCTTTAGTGCTTTTACACAATAAAAACTATTTTATTAAAAAAAGAATCGCTTTATTATGAGAGCTAAAACTTTTTTTATTTTTCTGATGGACCCGCTTGTTTTTTGCAAGACAAGATGACGTTTTCAGCGATACAATTTTTATGCAGATTGCTTTTTCTTTCTCGTATTTTTCCACTTTTTGTTCAGCAATATGATGATAAAGCATAGTTTATTGCATTGGCTTTTTTTGCTTGTTTTTACGGTGTTCACTGAAGGGGACGGTTTTATAGGTCAGATTGTTCCAGAAGGGGCGATACCAAATATTTATACTTTTTATTTTAAACATAAATAAATGTAGTTATTGGATTAATATTTTTTCTTTTTTTGTTCTTTTTTAAAAATATATTTTTACATTTTATTAACTTTTTTTTACTCTTTTACATTGTCCCTGGACATCAACTGTAGGGTAAGTTCACACAGGGCGTTTTTGCTGCTTTTTAATGCTAATATCCAGCTGTTTTTTTCCATTGCCAGCAAAGCCTATGAGATTTCAGAAATGTCATGCACACACATTGTTCTTTTGTGTCATCAGGATTTTGTGCTTTGCTGCGTTTTTTGGACATAGAGCATGTGGAGTGCCATCCAGGGCCGTGGGGATACTCGGTAACGTGCTCGACACAGTTCTTAACAGGAAAGGTCATGGCAGCAGTGACCCGGTTCGTGGCCCTGGGCATCCAATTAAAGGGGATGTTTTGTAGAAAAGTGGAAAAATGGGACTTGTTCGTGACAACACCTGAGGTACTCGGCCAGGGGTGGCGCGATGCTGCTTAACCCCTTCCTGACATCAGACGTACTATCCCGTCGAGGTGGGGTGGGCCCGTATGACCACCGACGGGATAGTACGTCATCACCGATCAGCGGCGCTCACTGGGGGAGCGCGGCCGATCGCGGCCGGGTGTCAGCTGCATATCGCAGCTGACATCCGGCACTATGTGCCAGGAGCGGTCACGGACCGCCCCCGGCACATTAACCCCCGGCACACCGCGATCAAACATGATCGCAGTGTACCGGCGGTATAGGGAAGCATCGCGCAGGGAGGGGGCTCCCTGCGGGCTTCCCTGAGACCCCCGGAGCAACGCGATGTGATCGCGTTGCTGCGAGGGTCTCCTACCTCCTGTCCCTGCAGACCCCGGATCCAAGATGGCCGCGGCATCCGGGTCCTGCAGGGAAGGAGGTGGCTTACCGAGTGTCTGCTCAGAGCAGACACTTGGTAAGCCTGCAGCCCTGCACAGCAGATCGTCGATCTGGCAGAGTGCTGTGCACACTGCCAGATCAATGATCTGTGATGTCCCCCCCTGGGACAAAGTAAAAAAGTAAAAAAAAAATTTTTCCACATGTGTAAAAAAAAAAAAAAAAAATTCCTAAATAAATAATAAAAAAAAAATATATATTATTCCCATAAATACATTTCTTTATCTAAATAAAAAAAACAAAACAATAAAAGTACACATTTAGTATCGCTGCGTCCGTAACGACCCAACCTATAAAACTGCCCCACTAGTTAACCCCTTCAGTAAACACCGTAAGAAAAAAAAAAAAAAAACGAGGCAAAAAACAACGCTTTATTACCATACCGCCGAACAAAAAGTGGAATAACAGGCGATCAAAAAGATTGATATAAATATCCATGGTACCGCTGAAAACGTCATCTTGTCCCGCAAAAAACAAGCCGCCATACAGCATCATCAGCAAAAAAATAAAAAAGTTATAGTCCTCAGAATAAAGCGATACCAAAATAATTATTTTTTCTATATTTTAGTTTTTATCGTATAAAAGCGCCAAAACATAAAAAAAGATATAAATGAGATATCGCTGTAATCGTACTGACCCGAAGAATAAAACTGCTTTATCAATTTTACCAAGCGCGGAACGGTATAAACGCCTCCCCCAAAAGAAATTCATGAATAGCTGGTTTTTGGTCATTCTGCCTCACAAAAATCGGAATAAAAAGCGATCAAAAATGGTCACGTGTCCGAAAATGTTACCAATAAAAACGTCAACTCGTCCCGCAAAAAACAAGACCTCACATGACTCTGTGGAGCAAAATGTGGAAAAATTATAGGTCTCAAAATGTGGAGACGCAAAAACTTTTTTGCTATAAAAAGCGTCGCTGGTTTCACACTTGCGTTTTTGTCTGCAGCGTTTTTTGCACAAAAAAACGCATGCGTTTTTTCCCTATATTTAACATTGAAAACGCATGCGGTTTTTTTGTACGCGTTTGGTCGCGTTTTCAAACGCATGCGGTTTTTTTCTGCATGCGTTCATTTTCAGAAATACAACCTGCAGTATTTTCTTGCTTTTTTAAGCACATGCGTTTGTTTGCGTTAAAAACGCATGCATTTTTTCGAAAAAAAACAGAAAACACACTGAAAAGCCACCCACCACCATCAAGGTGATAAAGGGATCCAAACCCTAACCCTAACTCTACCCCTAACCTCACCCCTAACCGTTTAATGAACATTTTCTGACAGTCATAGTGCCACGTATTTCAGTGCCACGTATTTCAGTGCCACGTATTTCAGTGCCACGTATTTCAGTGCCACGTGTTTCAGTGCCACGTATTTCAGTGCCACGTATTTCAGTGCCACGTATCACGTATTTCAGTGCCACGTATCACGTATTTCAGTGCCACGTATCACGTATTTCAGTGCCACATATTTTAGTACCACGTATTTCAGTGCCACGTATTTCAGTTGCACGTATTTCAGTGCCACGTATTTCAGTGCCACGTATTTCAGTGCCACGTGTTTCAGTGCCATGTATTTAAGTGCCACGTATCACATATTTCAGTGCCACGTATTTCAGTGCCACGTATTTCAGTGCCACGTATTTCAGTGCCACGTATTTCAGTGCCACGAATCACATATTTCAGTGCCACGTATTTCAGTGCCACGTATTTCAGTGCCACGTATTTCAGTGCCACGTATTTCAGTGCCACGTATTTAAGTGCCACGTATCACATATTTCAGTGCCACGTATTTAAGTGCCACGTATTTCAGTGCCACGTATTTCAGTGCCACGTATTTCAGTGCCACGTATTTCAGTGCCACGTATTTCAGTGCCACGTATCACGTATTTCAGTGCCACGTGTTTCAGTGCCACGTATTTAAGTGCCACGTATCACGTATTTCAGTGCCACGTATTTCAGTGCCACGTATTTCAGTGCCACGTATTTCAGTGCCACGTATTTCAGTCACGTTTAGGGTTAGGGGTAGGGTTAGGGTTAGGGTTGGGGCTAAAGTTAGGGTTGGGGCTAAAGTTAGGGTTAGGGTTTGGATTACATTTACGTTTGGATTAGGGTTGGGATTAGAATTATGGGTGTGTCAGGGCTAGGGGTGTGGTTAGGGTTACCGTTGGGATTAGGGTTAGGGGTGTGTTTGGGTTAGGGTTTCAGGTAGAATTGGGGAGTTTCCACTGTCCAGGCACATCAGGGGCTCTCCAAGCGCGACATGGCGTCCAATCTCAATTCCAGCCAATTCTGCGTTGAAAAAGTAAAACAGTGCTCCTTCCCTTCCGAGCTCTCCCGTGCGCCCAAAAAGGGGTTTACCCCAACATATGTGTTATCAGCGTACTCGGGACAAATTGAACAGCAACTTCTGGGGTCCAAGTTCTCTTGTTATCCTTAGGAAAATAAAAATTTGGGGGGCTAAAAATCATTTTTGTGGGAAAAAAAAGATGTTTTATTTTCACGGCTCTGCGTTATAAACTGTAGTGAAACACTTGGGGGTTCAAAGTTCTCACAACACATCTAGATAAGTTCCTTGGGAGGTCTAGTTTCCAATATGGGGTCACTTGTGGGGGGTTTGTACTGTTTGGGTACATCAGGGGCTCTGCAAATGCAACGTGACGGCTGCTGACCAATCCATTTAAGTCTGCATTCCAAATGGCGCTCCTTCCCTTCCGAGCTCTGTCATGCGCCCAAACAGTGGTTCCCCCCCACATATGGGGTATCAGCGTACTCAGGACAAATTGGAAAACAAATTTTGGGGTCCAATTTATTCTGTTACCCTTGTAAAAATACAAAGCTGGGTGCTAAAAAATCATTTTTGTGAAAAAAAAAAAAAAGAATTTTTATTTTCACGGCAATGTAAACAATGGTTTACACCCACATATGGGGTATCAGCGTACTCAGGACAAATTGCACAACATTTTTTGGGGTCCAATTTCTTCTCTTACCCTTGGGAAAATAAAAAATTGGGGGCAAAAAGATCATTTTTGTGAAAAAATATGATTTTTTATTTTTACGGCTCTGCATTATAAACTTCTGTGAAGCACTTGGTGGGTCAAAGTGCTCACCACACATCAAGATAAGTTCCTTAGGGGGTCTACTTTCCAAAATGGTGTCACTTGTAGGGGGTTTCAGTGTTTAGGCACATCAGGGGCTCTCCAAACGCAACATGGCGTCCCATCTCAATTCCAGTCAATTTTGCATTGAAAAGTCAAATGGCGCTCCTTTCCTTCCGAGCTCTGCCATACGCCCAAACAGTGGTTTACCCCCACATATGGGGTATCAGCATACTCAGGACAAATTGTACAACAACTTTGGGGGTCCATTTTCTCCTGTTACCCTTGGTAAAATAAAACAAATTGGAGCTGAAATAAATTGTGTGTGAAAAAAAGTTAAATGTTCATTTTTATTTAAACATTCCAAAAATTCCTGTGAAACACCTGAAGGATTAATAAACTTCTTGAATGTGGTTTTGAGCACCTTGAGGGGTGCAGTTTTTAGAATGGTGTCACACTTGAGTATTTTCTATCATATAGACCCCTCAAAATGACTTCAAATGAGATGTGGTCCCTAAAAAAAAATGGTGTTGTAAAAATGAGAAATTGCTGGTCAACTTTTAACCCTTATAACTCCGTCACAAAAAAAAATTTTGGTTCCAAAATTGTACTGATGTAAAGTAGACATGTGGGAAATGTTACTTATTAAGTATTTTGCGTGACATATGTCTGTGATTTAAGGGCATAAAAATTCAAAGTTGGAAAATTGCAAAATTTTCATAATTTTCGCCAAATTTCCATTTTTTTCACAAATAAACGCAAGTTATATCGAATAAATTTTACCACTAACATGAAGTACAATATGTCACGAGAAAACAATGTCAGAATCGCCAAGATCCGTCAAAGCGTTCCAGAGTTATAGCCTCATAAAGGGACAGTGGTCAGAATTGTAAAAATTGGCCCGGTCATTAACGTGCAAACCACCCTTGGGGGTGAAGGGGTTAAAGGGATCACTGGGGCTGACAGTGCTGCAGCAGAGTTGGTATGGCTCCCCACAGGTGGAGCTTAGCCCCAGAACTACCAATGCAATCGGTGAGGGTTGATAGACGGTGGGGTGCAGGATGGAAGGTACAGGAAATAATCGGAGGACACAGGAATTGCAGTTACCTTTACCTTTTACTGGTGAAGTGTTGATGGGGTCTGGGCAACCTGGGTGTAACTTCGGATCCATCTAGCCAGGTGGGTTCGGTGGCCTTCCTTTGACACTGTACTCTCTGTCTGAAGCTTCACACAAGGTCTCTCAGTGTCTGTTACACCTAACCCATATGGTTAACAGCATGAGCTTTTCATGGGCATTGTCTTCTCACTGGCAGCCCCAGACTCCTATCTTGCTGTGTTGCCTCCAGGTTAGATGGGACAGGAGACTTGCAATCTCCTGTCCTCCGGTTCTAGTTGCTGGGCCTTTTAGTACCCGTGCAACCACTGACTCCGGTGTCCAGTTTCTCTTGCGCTTAATAATAGGAAAAGCTCAATCGCAGCTCCTCTCCCAGTCTCTCTCCTACATGCTTCCTCACCTTCACAGTCTCACACTGAACTAACTAATCCCGCCTTCAGACCAGAACTTGTAGGGAAGTTCCCCTGAAACCGGGTTTAGAGATCCCTCTTCTGGTCTGGAGTCAGGAAGGTGTTGTATGTTTGTATTACCTGCTAAAGGGATCCATCCTTACCTCCAGGCATGACATCACCCTCCTCGTGAGGAAGGCAGCGCCATTGTGGCATCCAGACTCATGGGGTGCCACACGTCACTTCTTTCAGCATTTTTGCTGCTTTTTTTATCCACTGGCTTGAATGAGTGTTGAAAAAAAGCTGCAAAAACCCAGGTATCATTACTTGCTGCTTTTTTTTCTTCAGAAAAGTCATGGCCAGCAGGAAGTGACCTCAAAGCCAAGAGCTTGGGGTGTGGTTAGTGAGGTGTCCATTGTGACAGTGAGCTATTGTGAGGGAGCTTCTGGTAGTAGCCATATCTTGGTAGAGGAGGGTGAGCATTAATGTTTCCAAACTAATCATGGAGGTAATATATACATAATACATACACACACATACATACACACACACATATACACACATATATATACATATACATACACACTGTATATATATATATATATTTATTTTTTTCTTCAAGCAACAATTGTTCCCATTTTCTACTCACAACGAACTATGGGTGGTTCTACAGGAAGCAGTTATTTTTTTTTCCTCTGGGGGAACTCAACTTTATTAGCATGCACAAAGAGACAAAAATGCATGAATAAAAAACGCACCTAAACCTCCGTTTTTGCAGCAGCTTCTTTCCTGCCAAGAAATCAGGTTTTGATGCAGAAAAAAAAGCAGAAAAAATGCCCTGTGTGAAGTTACCCATATAATGACAGATCGCTGATCTAGCTTTTCACAGCGCCATATCTGTATGGAGGTTTGTGGGAACACAGCTCCTGTGGCGCCGTATATATGTGGTGCAAGTCTGGAAGGGGTTAAATGATGCGGTCTATGAAGGGATGATGAGCCAAGTTGTGCCCTTTCAAATACCTGTGCCTTCTTATACAGACAATAGGAGATATTCCTTCTAGTACAGACCATTTTACATCCCCCTTCAAAGCTGAGAATCCAGGAGAAAAGGTGCCAGGATTGACACCTACCTCCAGCAAAAGCCCCTTTGTGCTTACAATATTGGTATATCCAGCTTCACCCTTTTGTCAACTAAATGTAACTACTGCCTTAAGGTACCTTCACACTCAGCAACTTTACAACGAGAACGACAACGATCCGTGACGTTGCAGTGTCCTAGTTAGCGATATCCTTGTGTTTGACATGCAGCAGCGATCTGGATCCCGCTGTGATATCGCCGGTCGGAGCTAGAAGTCCAGAACTTTATTTGGTCGTCAGATCGGCATGTATCGTTGTGTTTGACAGCAAAAGCAACGACGACAGCAATGTTTTACATGGAGCTAACGACCTGTGAGAATGATAAATGAGTCACCGTTACGTCACAGAATCGCTCCTGCATCGTTCTGGAGCTGCTGTGTTTGACATCTCTACAGCGACCTAAACAGCGACGCTGCAGCGATCGGCTCGTTGTCTATATCGCTGCAGCGTCGCTGAGTGTGACGGTACCTTTACTGATTTCCCTTATTCACTATTTCCTTCACACTCTACATGAGTTTTTAGAGGATTTAGAAGATCTGATTCCCAGTAACAACATTACCTCCATTCTGAACATAAAAAAATTGTTTCTACCCTGTATGAGTTTTCAGATGTGCAACAAGTTTTGAACTCGAACTATAACATTTCCCACATTCTGGACATGAATATGGTTTCTGTCCTATGTGGATTCTTTGATGTTGAAGAAGATCTGATCGCTCGCTAAAACATTTCCCACATTCTGGACATGGATATGGCTTCTCTCCTGTGTGGATTCTTTGATGTTGAAGAAGATCTGATCTCCGGCTTAAACATTTCCCACATTCTGGACATGAATACAGCTTCTCCCCTGTGTGACGTCTGTAATGTGCAAGCAAATTTGACTTCAGGTTGAAACATTTCCCACATTCTGAACATGAAAATGGTTTTTCTCCTGTGTGAATTCGCTGATGCACAACAAAATGTGATTTCTGGTTGAAACATTTCCCACATTCTGAACATGAAAAAGGCTTCTGCCCTGTGTGACTTCTGTAATGTGTATGCAAATGTGACTTATGTTTAAAACCTTTCCCACATTCTGAACATGAAAATGGCTTTTCTCCTGTGTGACTTCTCTCATGTACAAGCAATTTAGATTTGTGTATAAAATATTTCCCACATTCTGAACAGGAAAATGGTTTCTTCTCTGTGTGAATTATTTGATGTTCAACATCACTTTTGCTGCTTTCATTTTGCTTAACAGTCTGTGATGAATCCAAATAGGTGACTGACTGAAAAGGCTCCAAAGATTGATTTTTGCCCTGAAGGGCTGGAGGTAGAGCTGGAATAATGGCATGCTTTTCATAGGTATCCGATTTGACACCACAGTCATCTGCCAAGAATAAAACAGATTTTATTATTTTTCAATATCAAATGCCTTATATTTTATATAATTTCTATATACATAATTTGATACAACTCAAAGTATAATGAAAACTACGACCCAAGACAGTGGTGAGCCACCTGTTCACAAATCCCATGGTACTGAACCTCTAAAAGTACAATCAACAAACATATACAAATGAAGAAACGTTTGAAGCAATAAAGAGAGGATTAAAAGTAAGCGTTATTACATTACAATCTATAGCAACAGATAAAAATATACACCATAAAAACATGCAAGATTCTTAAAGGGGTATTCCCAGCTCTGATCAACTATCCCAATATGTAGAAGGTGTAATAATAATATTAGGAAATATGTAGTATAGTTCTTCTGACTCACTATGTTGCTCACCCCACAAGCAGAGCATTGCATTAGTTTAGGTATCCATGGTTAATACCACTGATATAGTGGCTGTTAGTTGCTAGTGGTCATAACCATGGCTACCTAAGCTACTGCAATGCCCTGGACATGCGGTAAGTGACATAGAGAATCAGATCATATCTCTCACCTGTCCAAAGTTGAAAGAATCCAAAGTGTCCCATGCTGTAATGCATCTGTGCGACATTTGCTCATCAGCATAAGAGGTGGCCTGAGGCGACTGATCACGTTGAAAAGCTGGGGAGTATGATTTCTCACGGTGAACTGCGATGATCTCACTGAGGTCATCACTGTTCATAGGCCCGCTCTCGCTACAGGGAGTAATTTTCCCCTACTCTTCAGTGGGAGCGGTTGCCTCATAACCCTCTATCAAACTCAATCGCACCCAAAAAGCACTAAAAATATTGGCTGGTGACTAATTCATCCAACCTTTATCTACCCCCAATTCCTCAAGATGGCTGGACCATCATTGTAAATAAGCCCCTGTACTTTGCGTCACCCCCAACACATTGCAGATTGTAAGCTCGTACAGGCAGGGTCGTCAATATCTTTGCATTAATTATTGTATTATCGTTAACTTTCTTATGACTCGTGTATATGAACTGTTGAATTGTAAAGCGCTGCGAAATATGTTGGCGCTATATAAATAAAGATTATTATTATGAGCAAATGTCGCACAGATGGGATTATGGCGTTGGTAACTCAATTCTTTCAACTTTGGACAGGTGAGAGATATTGTTGTCTTATTTTTGTTTGCTTACGGCAATGGCTTCAGGGGATTATGTTTTAAGAGCTTGTACCCATTACCCTGAAAAAAAAAAAAAAAAAGATCCAATTTCAGTCCAGAAAAGTAGGACTAAGGTCATGAACGTGCCATGCGATTTTCATGTGAGTATAATCCGATTTTTCACACCTAGCATCTGACTGACATCCGAATGCCACGGCAATAGCGCTGACGTTAGTAAGTTGAAATGAGTTCATTGGTTGTGAACTCACATGACTTTTCTTACAGCAGCGTGAGCATGAGAACTTTCTCACGCTCCTTGTGACATCAGTGATGTGAAGAGAGTTCACTGCGAGACACTGAGCTGAGCAAGCACTCACAGCTCAGTGTCTCTGCTGGATGGCAGCAGAGCTAGACCCATCATGGGACAAAAGGATTATTATCTTCTCGGAGGACAGGTGAGGAATATTGTTTTTTATTATTTTAATTCTGCTACAGGAGACATTACCTTCAGTGGACTGCGCGATGATGGGAGTATGGTTTATTTTAGATTCATTAAAGGAGTCGTGGTCATTCTTTCAATTAAAGACTTTATTCTTGGTGTGTATTTTTTTAAATTCAATTTGACTATGGGGTTAGTAATGGGGGAATCTTATTGACGCCTCTCTATTACCAATCTCTGGGCTTGATGTCACCTGACAATACAAAGGTGACATCAATCCCACCATCACCCCACTTTCCACCACACCAAGGCAAGTGGGAAGAGCGAGGTTAAGTGCCAGAATTGGTGCATCTTATATATGCTCCATTTCTGGGGTGGCTGAGAGCTGATGTTTTTAGTCTGGAATGGGGACAATGTCCATGGTCCCTTTGTAGGCTATTAATATCAGCCCGCAGCAAGTCTTTGCCTATTAATTATAGGGGGACTTTATGTCATTTTTTGGAGGGGGGCTCTTTTTTATAACCAGGAAAGGCTAAGAATACAGCTGTGAACTGATATTAATATCCTAGGAAGCTTCATATGTATCACCCCCTTCGCAGGCTATAAACATCTTCCCCCAACTATCTGCTTGCCCTCGGCTGGTTAATAAATTGTCGGGGGGCCCCACACCAGTTTTTTCAGAAAATAATTTAGTAACTAATAAAATACATGTAAAGTAAGCTGCATACACACTGTACTAATTCTATATGTGACTGACATCGAAATTTATGCATGCGGCAAATGAATAGCCGGCTTTTCATCAAAAAAGATGTTTTTTTTAATACACTCAAAGTAAATCAAACTTCTGTGAAATCAAACTGTCCACTTAGTAGGCAACACTGTTTGACAATCAATTTCACATGCTGTTGTGCAAATGGAATAGACAACAGATAAAAATTATTGACAATTATCAAGACACTCAATAAAGGAGTGGTTTTGTAGGTGGGGACCACAGACCACATCTCAGTACCAATGCTTTCTGGCCCATTTTTTTGGTCACTTTTGAATGTTGGTTGTGCTTTCACAATTGTGGTAGCATGAGACGGACTCTACAAACCCACACAAGTGGCTCAGGTAGTGCAGCTCATCCAGGATGGCACATCAATGCGAGCTGTGGCAAGAAGGTTTGCTGTGTCTGTCAGCGTAGTGTCCAGAGGCTGGAGGCGCATCCAGGAGACAGGCCAGTACACCATGAGACGTGGAGGGGGCCGTAGGAGGGCAACAACCCAGCAGCAGGATTGCTACCTCAGCCTTTGTGCAAGGAGGAACAGGAGGAGCACTGCCAGAGACCTGCAAAATAACCTCCAGCAGGCCACAAATGTGCATGTGTCTGCACAAACAGTTAGAAACTGACTCCATGAGGATGGTCAGTGCCCGACGTCCACAGATGGGGGTTGTGATCACAGCCCAACACCGTGCAGGACGATTGGCATTTGCCACAGAACACCAGGATTGGCAAATTCGCCACAGGCGCCCTGTGCTCTTCACAGATGAAAGCAGGTTCACACTAAGCACATGTGACAGACGTGACAGAGTCTGGAGACGGCGTGGAGAGTGATCTGCTGCCTGCAACATCCTTCAGCATGTCCAATTTGGCAGTGGGTCAGTAATGGTATGAGGTGGCATTTCTTTGGAGGGCCTCACAGCCCTCCATGTGCTCGCCAGAGGTAGCCTGACTGCCATTAGGTACAGAGATGAGATCCTCAGACCCCTTGTGAGACCATAAGCTGGTGCGGTTGGCCCTGGGTTCCTCCTAATGCAGGACAATGCCAGACCTCATGTGGATGGAGTGTGTCAGCAGTTCCTGCAAGATGAAGGGATTGAAGCTTTGGACTGGCCCGCCCATTCCCCAGACCTGAATCCGACTGAACACATCTGGGACATCATGTCTCCCACCATCCACCAACGCCACGTTGCATCACAGACTGTCCAGGAGTTGGCGGATGCTTTAGTCCAGGTCTGGGAGGAGATCCTACAGGAGACCATCCGCCGCCTCATCAGGAGCATGCTCAGGCTTTGTAGGGAGGTCATACAGGCTCATGGAGGCAACAGACACACAACTGAACATCATTTCCTTGTCTTGAGGCATTTCCACTGAAGTTGGATCAGCCTGTAATTAGATTTTTCACTTTGATTTTGAGTATCATTCCAACTCCAGACCTCCCTGGGATATTAGTTGTGATTTACGTTGATCATTTTTAGGTTTTATTGTTCTCAACACATTCCACTATGTAATGAATAAAGATTTACAACTGGAATATTTCATTCAGTGATATCTAGGATGGGGTATTTTAGTGTTCTCTTTATTTTTTTTGAGCAGTGTGCCCACACACAGCCGAATGCAGAGGGGAGAAAATTATCTTTATTCTCACAAGTATGGTCATTTCAATAAAGTTTGCTCATTTCTGCATCAAGATGTTTATTCTTCCCAAAGGAGCTCATACAACTCATCAAGTAACGTAGGGTATCAGGAATCAATGGTGTCCAGAAGGTATAGAGAAACACCTTTGTACATAGAACTTCATGTGCTGCCATGTCACGTCTCACCATGACTACCCTGTAATGTTCTTGTACCGGCATGCTCCTGCATTGTCACTTTTCTAACCAGCCTTCACAATATAGTCCATGGTTGCGCTGGCGGAGATGGTGCACTAAATTCACAGGGTCACTTAGTTCATTGTGTAAGAGTCAAATTAGCCAATCTGTTATTACCAGAGCTAAGTTGTTACCCGGTTTTGAGTAGATTATTACCGGACCCTACTTTTAAATCCTTTCCTGATCTGCCTAAATATTTCTTGTTGACCTCAAAACGGTTTGGCTTCTCACTTGGCTGTCCTTCCAGGACCGTTACGGCCAGTAGAAATTCAACATATACACACGTGGTCAAAATTGTTGGTGCCCCTCGTTTAATAGCAGAAACCCACAATGGTCACAGAAATAACTTGAATCTGACAAAAGCAATAATAAATAAAAAAATCTATGAAAATGAACAAATGAAAGTCAGACATTGCTTTTCAACCATGTGTCCACAGAACTAAAAAAAATAAATAAAATTCATGAATTACGCCTGGACAGAAATGATGGTACCCTTAACTTAATATTTTGTTGAACAACCTTTTGAGGTAATCACTACAATCACACGATTACTGTAACTGTCAATGAGACTTCTGCACCTCTCGACAGGTATTTTGGCCGCTCCTCAAGAGCAAACTGCTCCAGTTGTTTCGTGTTTGAAGGTTGCCTTTTCCAGATGGCATGTTTCAGCACTTTTCAAAGATGCTCAATAGGATTTAGGTCAAGGCCACTTCAGAATAGTCCAATGTTTTCCTCTGAGCCATTCTCGGGTGTTTTTAGCTGTGTGTTTTGGGTCATTATCCTGTTGCAAGACCCATGACCTGCGACTGAGACCAAGCTTTCTGACACTGGGCAGCATATTTCTCTCTAGAATCCCTTGATAGTCTTGAGATTTCATTTTACCCTGCACAGATTCTAGACACCTGTGCCAGATGCAGCGAAGCAGCCCTAGAACATAACAGAGCCTCCTCCATGTTTCACAGTAGGGACAGTGTTCTTTTCTTGATATGCTTAATTTTTCCATCTGTGAACAGAGCTGATGTGCCTTGCCAAAAAGTTCAATTTTTGTCTCATCTGTCCATAGGACATTCTCCCAGAAGCTTTGTGGCTTGTCAACATGTAGTTTGGCAAATTCCAGTCTGGCTTTTTTTAAGACTTTTTTCAACAATGCTGTTCTCCTTGGTCATCTCCCATGAAGTCCACTTTGGCTCATACAACGGCGTATGGTACGATCTAACACTGATGTTCCTTGAGCTTGAAATTTACCTTTAATCTCTTTAGAAGTTTTTCTGGGCTCTTTTTTACCATTCATATTATCAGTCTCTTTGATTTGTCATTAGTTTTCCTCCTGCGATCACGTCCAAGGAGGTTGGCTACAGTCCTATGGATCTTACATTTCTGAATAATATGTACAACTGTAGTCACAGGAACATCAAGCTGCTTGGAGATGGTCTTATAACTTTTACCTTTAACATGATTGTCTATAATTTTCTTTCTAATCTCCTGAGACAACTCTTTCCTTCGCTTCCTCTGGTCCATGTTCAGTGTGATACACACGTCACCAAACAGCACAATGAGTATCTGTAGCCCTATATACAGGCCACTCGCTAATTCCAAGATTGTAGACACCTGTGATGCTTTTTAGTGACACACCGTGATTTAACATGTCCCTTTTGTCACATTATTTTCAAGGGTACCATCAATTCTGTCCAGGCCTATTTCATGAGCTTTATTATTTTTTGAAATTCTGTGGAAGCATGGATGAAAAGCAATGTCTGACTTTCATTTGTTCATTTTCATGGATCTTTTATTTATTATTACTTTTGTCAGATTCAAGATATTTCTGTGACCATTGTGGGTTTTTCTTTCATTAAACGAGGGGTACCAACAATTTTGACCATGTGTGTAATTACAGTAGAATCTGTGACTTCTCTGCATTTAGTGGTCACTACTCACCTGGGTAGTCATATGTAGGAATCTCCTCTTTACACTGCTTATCACCCCTCACATATGTCTCTGTAGTATTAATATGGGTCAGATCTTCCCCCTGAAACAAATATTGTAAAAGTCACAGACAGATGGAGAAGTCACATCTATGATCAGCTCTAATCCTGCCATCTCCACCGCTCTCATTACACAAGTATAAAACATATAATACTGGTGGATAAAACAAGACTGAGCACAAGACCTTCACAGCCGTCTACACATCATAGGGGAGATCTCATGACACCTTCTCTCCATCTACCTGATGATCCTGAGGAACATTGGGATCTTCTTGTTTACAGTTCTGAAGAAGAAGAGGATGGGGACATCTCTCTGGTGTTGTCCTCTTACTGGATAGATCTGGAGGAAACACATACAGGGACTCAATTCATTCTTTACATACAGATTATTATAGCCAGTGTGTATTTAGTCCTGTCTATTACCTGGTGGTGTGAGGGACTGAGAAACCTCCATCATGACGTCCTTGTACACATCTTTGTGTCCTTCTAAATACTCCCACTCCTCCATGGAGAAATAGATGGCGACATCTTGGCACCTTATCGGAACCTGACACATACAATGATACAGTCATCCCGCCGATACCGTCATAGAATCACTGTATAATTTCCCAGCAGTGTCACCTCTCCAGTCAGCAGCTCAATCATCTTGTAGGTGAGTTCCAGGATCTTCTGGTGATTGATGTCCTCATATGTTAAGGAGTGAGATGTAGGCCCCATGATTGGGCTCAGGGGTCCTCCCCATCCCTCAGACACAGGGTCCTGACAGCGCTCACTAGAGGTCTTCTTCACTACTGTGTAATCCTGGTTATGAAGAGACACATTAATAAATCTCACTACAGACATTTCCAGAGTCCTCACCTCTCCAGTTCTATCCATCTCTTATTCCCATAGATGAGAATGATGTAATGTGAAATCATCAGAATCTCTCACCTCTCCAGTAAGCCGGAGGAGGATCTCTAGGGTGAGGTGTAATATCTTCTCCGACATCTTGTCTGTAGCCATCCTTTAAAGTTGAAAGTAAATTTTCTAGAAGATAATGAATGTAACACTTGTATCTGCCAGGATCCTAAATGGAAGGAAAATCAGCTGATGGAGAATCATAAAATACCATGTGTAAACAAGACACAGGAGCATTGATGCTGGTATAGTGTAAGGACATGTGCACATCGTGTTCTCAGATGGACATGTCCTGTAACCAAGCCGAAAAAGTGCAAAAGTTGGAACATAATGCACAAAAATGAAAAACAACTCACTGTTCACAGTTTCAGTTTTTCAACCCCTTCAGGTTTCTAAAGCTGCAAAACAGTTACAAGAAGTGACCTGAAAACAGCAGGTAACATGCCAAAAAAATGGCATCTCAGGACCCCGTCCATTCTGAGGACCAGAGACAGTGCCTACAGTGAGGTTACAGGATTCATTCTCATAGGAGTCCATGAAAAAAAAAGAAAAAGGATTGGCCAGGAAGGCATCAGTGTACAATACGGGGAGTAGAGATGTGCGAACTTGTCGGAAAAAGTTGGCCACTCTCAAATTCGTCAGGAACGTAGCACATTCGATTAGTGTTCCCGAGCAAAGTTCGAACACACTTCAGGAAATGATCACATGTTCAATAATGCTTTTGTTAGGTGTCACAGGGTTTCCACAACAGAAAGTAGCCAGAAGGCCACCGCATCTGATTGCTACTACTCCTGCGCTGAAAAGCACTTAATTTTAAATGTGTTTATTTCTTTTGGCAGAACAGGGATTAATCGACCATGTTAGAAACTCTGAGCTCTCAGCTGTGCTTGGCTAGCCATTCCCATCCCCTTTATAATCTGGGTCCCGATTGAACCCCACGTCAGAGCTAGCATTTGTTTCATTGCTTAGGAGAGGTTTTCACATGAGAAGCAGTTTTGGAGGAGTTATCTGTGACTGTTGAGTGGATTTGTAAGGGTGGTCATTCCCTTCCCTCTTCTATTTTGTTTTTTTTCCCCATCCTCCACTCCCCGATGCATTCCTCTGTTATATGTGAGTGAATATTTGTATGCATGGTGTTTTCAGTTTACCTTTGCTTGTGTAGCCTTGTTTGTTGGCTTGGTGTACTTCTCTGGGTGGGGGCAGAGAACAGACGGAGGGTTAACTCAGGAGATGAGGCAAGGGTGGCTGCCTCTGCATCTTCACCTTCATAAGTATCCCGTGGAATAGGGGGAGCTATGACACCCCCTAGTGTTAGAGACAGGGAATGAGCTCCATGTCCCAGGTCACCTGACAGCCGAGTCGTGACATTATGACTTTGTCTAGGTTGGGGGGGGGGGTTGAGTTTGATGAGGGGGAAGGACTCAGGAGACCCAATTTGCTAATCAAAATCATTAGGCCTAATGTTGAGGTTCAGCCAGAAGGCCCCATCTGCTAATCAAAATCATTATGGCTAATAGGGTTTTGCAGGCCACAGTCCACTTTTCCTACTCAAAATCATTTGGGCCAACACTGTGTTGCAGTCAGGACTCCAGAGGTCACAGTTACTAATCAAAATCATTTGGGATAATACTCTGATGCAGACACCAGTCCATATTTCAACATATTAATCTTTTGTGTTAATTCTGTGGTCTAGCCACACTACAGTATATCAACCAATACTGATTATTAAATTAGTGACAGGTGACTTGCAGGTCTGGGCCTAGGGTTGTGAAACAGCTAGTTAAAAGAGGGGAAGGGTACAGCCAACATGAGTGAGAAAAAGTAAGGTTGTGGTGGAAGGGTGTACAGGCTTGGTGTTTGAGGTTTACGTGGGGTAGGTGGGATGTTGCTGAAAGCTCTACTGAACAAACATCGTCCTATCCAAAGACAACTTGTGTTACTGGATAGTATACTCAACTCCCTTTCTTTTGCAGCCACAAACCGGTACGCCTTGTAGATGAGGGCCAGAAAGAGCATGTGCTCCACTAAATGGCAAGTGCTGCAACAAGTGGCCTCTCCTCCTCTCTTTCTCCACCTAAACATGCCACACAGTACAGGGCTCAGAGGTGGCACCAGAATTACCCTTGTTTTGCCCCGCATCAAAACTCTCCAACCGCCCAACTCACCCAAAGTACTAATCATATAACTGCAATGCATGGAGTCATGAGGCAGGGCCTGGGTCAGGGCTTGGACCAGCATTTCTAGCTTAAACATTGATCAGTAAGGCCGGGGTCACACATGCGTGTTTTACGGACATAAGAGCGCAGAAACTACGTCTGTAAAACTCGCATTACATACGGCACAATGATTCTCAATGGGGCTGCTCCTATCAGCCGTATATTACGGATCCGTAATATACGGCTTTCTACGGCCGTACAAAATCGCAGCATGCTGCGTTTGTCAGCGTATTGCACAAAAAAATAGCCAATGAAAGTCTATGGGGGCGAGAAAAATACGGATTCCACACGGACCAGCAGTGTGACTTGCGAGAAATACGCAGCGGTGTTAGTGAAAAGTCGGTAATTCAATTGCCGGCTTTTCATTTCTCCTGCACAAACCCGACAGGATATGAGACATGGTTACATACAGTAAACCATCTCATATCCCCCTTTTTTTTTGCATATTCCACACTACTAATGTTAGTAGTGTGTATGTGCAAAATTTCAGCGTTGTAGCTGCTGAAATAAAGGGTTAAATGGCGGAAAAAATTGGCGTGGGCTCCTGCACAATTTTCTCCGCCAGAGTGGTAAAGCCAGTGACTGAGGGCAGATATTAATAGCCAGGAGAGGGTCCATGGTTATTGGCCCCCCCGTGGCTAAAAACATCTGCCCCCAGCCACCCCAGAAAAGGCACATCTGGAAGATGCGCCTATTCTGGCACTTGGCCACTCTCTTCCCACTCCCTGTAGCGGTGGGATATGGGGTAATGAAGGGTTAATGCCACCTTGCTATTGTAAGGTGACATTAAGCCAGATTAATAATGGAGAGGCGTCAATTATGACACCTATCCATTATTAATCCAATTGTTTGATTGTTTGAAAGGGTTAAAAAACACACACACATGATTTAAAAGTATTTTAATGAAATAAACACAGCGGTTGGTTTAATAATTTATTGCTCTCTCAATCCATTTGCAGGCCCTCGCTTGGCAAAATAATAAACGCACAAGATACATACCTTCAGATGAAACGTCACGTCCCACGAGGGAATCCATCTGAAGGGGTTAACTAATATTACAGGCAGGAGCTGCGATAAACCACTCGCTCGTGCCTGTAATCCCCGGGTGCTGAAAGGAAAGCAGAGTGATCTATACTTACATTCAGTCGCGGTGATGCGCCCCTGCTGGATGTTCTCATGAACTGCAGCCTGGGAACTTTTTCCCACGCTCCAGGTCATATGAGGACATCCACCAGGGGGCGCATCACCGCGACTGAAGGAAATGTAGGTCAATGACCTACATTTCATTCATTCGCCGGGGAATTACAAGCACGAGCACACAGCTGCATTAGCAGGGCTCCTGCCTGTAAAATAATTAACCCCTTCAGATGGATTACTTCGTGGGACGTGACATTTCATCTGAAGGTATGTATCTTGTGCGTTTATTATTTTGCCAAGCGAGGGCCTGCAAATGGATTGAGAGAGCAATAAATTATTAAACCAACCGCTGTGTTTAATTAAAATACTTTTAAATCATGTGTGTGTGTGTTTTTTAACCCTTCCAAACAATTGGATTAATAATGGATAGGTGTCATAATTGACGCCTCTCCATTATTAATCTGGCTTAATGTCACCTTACAATAGCAAGGTGGCATTAACCCTTCATTACCCCATATCCCACCGCTACAGGGAGTGGGAAGAGAGTGGCCAAGTGCCAGAATAGGCGCATCTTCCAGATGTGCCTTTTCTGGGGTGGCTGGGGGCAGATGTTTTTAGCCACGGGGGGCCAATAACCATGGACCCTCTCCTGGCTATTAATATCTGCTCTCAGTCACTGGCTTTACCACTCTGGCGGAGAAAATTGCGCGGGAGCCCACGCCAATTTTTTCCGCCATTTAACCCTTTATTTCAGCAGCTACAGCGCTGAAATTTTGCACATACACACTACTAACATTAGTAGTGTGGAATATGCAAAAAAAAAGGGGATATGAGATGGTTTACTGTATGTAATACCATGTCTCATATCCTGTCGGGTTTGTGCAGGAGAAATGAAAAGCCGGCAATTGAATTACCGGCTTTTCACAGATATCGCGCTGAATGAAATCTAAATACAGAATATATATATATATATATATGTGTCTCAATGACATATATATATATATATATATATATATATATATATATATATATATATATATATATATATATATATATATATATATACACTGTATATATGTTTTCCCGAACATTTGAGCACATAAATCATTTGATGTCGGTTTTGCAAGTACGGATGCCATACGGATTACATACGGAGGATGCCATGCGCAAAATACGCTGACACACCCTGACTACGGATCAATATTTTGGGAACATTTCTCCGTATTACGGCCGTAGTACGGACGTATAATACGTGGCGTATTGTCTTACGCCAAGTGTGACCCCAGCCTAAGAGGTGGAGGAGTGACAGGTGTAGGCCTGGTGCTCTGAGAGCCCTGCCAAATTCAGGCAACACACATGTGGGAGACCAAACTTTTAGTCCAAACATTTTCAAAAATATGGGTTAGAAACCCCTAAAGTGTCATCAATTTCCCCAGAGTAGAAATAGTATAATGAGGCTCTGACACTCCATCCACTACAGGCAAGTCACTAGATGAAGACACAATTTAAGAGTCTCCACATTTCCAAAAATTGTAAGCAAAATGAGCAACAATAGGCACAGGATACATGACAAAGTTTTTATATACTACAATAACGCAAGATCAACCAGCCCACTAAAAACTACACCATCGCCCAGTCTGCGATTGGGGTGCAAAAGTCATTGGAGATCCACGACTTATTCATATTGATGAAATTTAAGCCCTCAACCATTTTTGAAGACCAAAATGCAAAAGGTTCCAAATTCCCCCTGATGGTATTGATATTGAGCTGAACATACTCCTGCACCATCCTATCTAGTCTATCAAGTGTCAGACTTGCGTTCTCTTCTGCTGGTGCACGTGCTGGTCTAAAAAAAAAAAAATGTGTGAAATGACGCACAGAAAATGCCACTTACACTGCTGATGCTAATGTTCTTGCACGTTCCCAGGGTTGGAACTCTAACTTTGATGCACCAATTGTGCATGACTGCTGTCTTGGGGAAAACCACTCTTAATTTTGTGTACAAGCGTGTTTTGGTACTCCAGCAGCATATGCACATCCCATTACAGGGGGAAAGGATCTGGCAAAATTTACTTTTGTACCGTGGATCTAACAGAGTGGCAACCCTGTAGTCAAATCCTAAAAATATGGGTATTATGTTGTAAATACTGCAGCAAGAAGGCGCTCATATGTGGGGCACTTCTATGAGGTCTGAGTCCATGGTGTCTTGGTGGCAGGGTAACACTCAAGCTTGCTTCCTACATCCTCTCCTGCCAACAGAGAGGGGATCATTATTCTCTTCATCTCCTGACTGTTGCATGCCCATCACCTCTTCCTCCTTGTCCTTCTCCATTTGTTACTCGGCTTCTGCACCGTCACTAACAGTTTGTCTGGTACCATGACCCCTTCCCCCCCCTTGATCGCTGTAATAAACCCTCCCATGGCACCCGCTTGTGCAACAACAGTCCAGAACTTTGAGATATTGATATCACTTCCTCATCTTCCTTTGGAACCACCACAACCTCACGCAGACTATTCAAATTGCGCTCCAGCATGTAGATGACCGGAATAGAGATGCTGATGATGGCATCATCAGCGAAAACCATCTTGATAGCCATTTCGAAACTGTGCAGAAGGGTGCAAAGGACCTTCATCTGTGCTCACTACATAAGCGTGATTTTCACCACATCTGTACTACGGTGGCCCAAGCTATGCAAAAGGACATATTGCATCAGGGCTTGTCGCTGCTGCCAGAGTCGCTGCAACATGTGGAGAGTGAATTGCCGCCGTGTCAACAGATCACATATAAAATGGTTAACTGAAAGGCCGAAAGACCTCTGTAGGGATGCAAGTGGCGGAAGTGACAACACAGCAACCATGCTTTATGCAGCAGTGCATCCAGGCCGGATACTGGTAGAGATATTTCTGTCCCACCAGGTTGAGAACGTAAGTCATGCAAGTCATGTGTGTAAAGTTGACCCCGAAGTGGGGAAGCCAACATGTTCACACTTATCGCACACCCTATTCCCTACATTCAGTGTGTGTGGAGACTGCCATTGTTCATACTCGGCCTGGATAGCTGTCCATAACTCTCAAGCTGTGTGACTGCAATTTCCAATGCATATTAATTTAAACACTGCTGGATTGTGGTGAGACCTGGCTGCGCAGTACAGAGGAAGGGGGATTCTCACTGCAATGGTGGAATGCTTGTCTCATTAAGAGAGAGGTTGAAGACACAGGTAGAGGCCCTACAAGAGGTGGAGGAGGCAAAAACAATGGAGGAAGTGTTAGATACAGAGGTTTGCCCCACAAGCCTTGGCTATTCCAAGACTTGGTGTCTATTGACACCTTGGCATCTAGTGGTTTAGTTCACCATCCCTTATAGTGTAGTGGTTTATTTCTCAATCCCCTGGTGTGTAGTGGTTTAGTTATCCAACTCTAGGTGTTTAGTAGTTTACTTTTCCAACCCCTGTTGACTAGTAGTTTAGTTATCCATCCTCTGCTGTGCAGTGATTTACTTCTCCATCCCAAAGCACCCTGCAAGCCTTGGGGATTTCAAGACTTACGGAGCAGCCCCTTCCCCGCCTGTCTCCTCAGCCACCCAGTGCCTATTCAACAAGTTGTTTTTCAAATATATTTACTAAACTTTAATACAATGAGGGAAGTGAAGAAACACAAAAAAGGGGAAAAAGATAGGAGGGGTGGGAGGGGTATATAACTTGGTTGAGGAATATAAGGGGAAGTGGTACCAAGTTAGAGAATTCTAACTAGTATTGTACATATCCAAAGCATTAATAATTAGTGATGAGCAAATATACTTGGTACTCGAGATTTCCCGAGCACGCTCGGGTGACCGCCAAGTATTTTTTTAGCGCTTGAAGATTTAGTTTTCAGCGCCGCAGCTGGATGATTTACATCTGTTAGCCAGGCTGAGTATATGTGGGGTGTTGCCTGGTTGCTAGGGAATCCTCACATGTAATCAAGCTGGCTAACAGATGTAAATCATTCAGCTGCGGCAATGAAAACTAAATCTCCGAGCACTAAAAAAATACTCGGAGGTCATCCGAGCGTGCTCAGGAAATCTTGAGAAACGAGTATATTCGCTCATCACTATTAATAATGCTTAAAACATAAGTAACCTGTTTGAGCAACAATATAATCAAAAAGATGTAATGACCCCTGGCCATGCTTGCTCATCCAGGTGTCAGTGGTGAAATGCAGCCTGGCAGACATTGATTTTTTTCAAGGAACAGCTGACGTTGTCTGCGACATGCTGGTGCAGCGCAGGGACAGATTTTTACATAATAATGGTGACTGGGCAACTAGTACTGGTTGATTACGATGGCCATCAGCTTTCGGAAAGCGACTGCATACATCAGGCGGAAAAGCAGCATTTCAGTGGCAAACAGATTGGAGATGGTGAAGTTCAAGCTGTTAGCTTTGCCATGTGTAGGAGTAAGCAATCCTTTACTTGACCAGAACTGCAGGACCAAGGGCTGGCTGCAGTGCAGCGGAAGGGTGGAGTATGAATACGACAAAGTGCTGGACTGTGAATGAGATGCTGACGGAGAGGTTATGTTGGATTGAGAAAGATGTGATGTGTTTGGTGTCGGAGATCTGACGGACCTGGTCGCAGCCACCGTGACATCCCTTTTAAGAGCGACCGGACCCGGTACTGAGTATCTCCATTGCCCTGGTGGGCAACTCAAGTTTCCCAGACTAATGCATGTTGATCGCTCATTTTTTGCCCCTACTATTTTTTTTCTATTTTTATTTTTTTCACAAAGTTGGCAGATAACCTGAGTTGGGTCTCAAAAAAGGCTTAGGCAAGGGAACCCTTTCCACCCATGCGAACTGCATACCTTCATACCTTCCACCATTGCTAGCTACAGCCAGAGTTGTGGCTCAGAATGCAGTGCTTCTCGAGGTTGCATCACTCGCACATCTGTGGTTCCCCACAGTCGGGTGGTTGGAGAGTTGTGACACAGGGGAAAAATAGAATTAGTCTTACTGGTAATTCGGTTTCTGGGAACCTTCCACGACAGTCACCTTGGAGGTTGTCTCCCCGCCCTAGTGGGGGACAGGAAACACAAAGAGGTTAAATAACCCTCCCCTTCCTGCTATCTCCAGTGTTTTTTCTGGCCATACTAGCGTGAATAGTTACCACCAAGGTGCAGGAATCATCCAATAAATATCATATAGGGAGGAAAATTAGTGCTGTCGTGGAAGGTTCCTAGAAACCGAATTACCGGTAAGACTAATTCTATTTTCTCTAGTCACCTTCCACGACAGTCACCTTGGAGTTAAACCAACGATAATTTCTTTAGGGAGGGACTACGGCCTGTAGAACGCGTCTGCGGAATGTCAGATCCCTGTCAAAATTTAGTCTGTAGTGTCTGATGAAAGTATGTACAGAAGACCAGGTGGCAGCTCTGCATATCTGCTCAGATGAGGCGTTCCCTCTTGCTGCCCATGACGTGGAGACTGACCGGGTATAATGGGAAGCTTTCCTCCTTCTTCTTGGAAGGATTTGGGCAAAATGAGGGCAATACGACATCCTGACCCCTATGAAAATCCGAAACGACTTTGGGAATAAAGGTGGGATCTAGACGCAGGACTATGTTATCTGGATTTAAGGATAGGAAAGGTTCTTGAACAGACAGGGCCTGCAATTCTCCTATGCGCCTAGCCGTGGTAATTGTCTCAAGGAACACAGTTTTAAGCGTTAGGTTTTTAAGGGGTAATGAAGACAAAAGCTCAAAGGGTGGCTGAGTTAGACTATTGATCACTAAATTTAGATCCCAGGGGGGGGGGGGGCCCGACTAAGGAGTCTAGGACGTAATCTGCTTGCAGAAGTCATGAATCTTTTGGTCCAGCTGTGGCCTGCCAGGTCCTGGTCAAAAAAAGAACTAAGGGCCGATACCTGAACCTTTAGTGTACTTGGGGTGAGCCGTAGATCTAAACCCTTCTGGAGGAAGTCTAGGATTTGAGCAATGTTGAGGTGGAAGGGGTCAGGGACACTGGGAAGACACCAGGAAGAGAACTTCTTCCACACTTTTCCATAGATAGCATTGGTCACAGGTTTCCTACTCTATTGGAGAGTTTGGATGACCCTGTCTGAGAGGCCCCTGGCCTTTAAGACAACATCTCAGTAGCCAGGCTGCCAGGCTCAACTTTGAGTCCTGGGTAAAGTAGGGGACCTTGAAAAAGGAGGTTGGATCTTTGAGGAAGAAGTATGAGACCTTCTTTGGCCATGTCCCTCAAGGCGCTGTACCAGCTCCGACCAGGCCACATTGGGGCAATTAGGATTGTCGTGACTTTGTCTGACCGGATCTTCTGCAGAGTCTTTGACAGCATAGGAATTGGTGGAAAGGTGTAAGCCAGGTTGAAGGTCCATGGATGAACGAAAGCATCTATCCCCAGAGCCCCACACATGGGGCTGAGGGAGAAATATGTTTTTGATTTTGCGTTTTGGGAATTTGCAAATAAGTCAACCTCTGGGCTTCCCCATCTCAAGATTAGGGATAGGAAGACTTCTTGGTTCAGGCACCATTCCCCGGGATGGACGTCCTTCCTGCTGAGGAAATCCGCCTGGGTGTTGTCTGAGCCCTTCAGATGTACTGCAGAGATTGAAAGCAGATGTTTCTCTGCCCAGAGAAATATCTGTGCTGCAACTAGCTTCAGACTGGCATACTTTGTGCCCCCTTGATGCCGAAGATAAGTCACCGTCGTTATGTTGTCGGAGTAGACACGGACATGATGGCCTTGGACGAGAGATAAAGCTGCTATCAGTTCTTCCTCTACTGCCTTTAATTCCTTCAGGTTGGAAGATCTAGAACCTATGTCTGAGGACCATAGTCCCTGAAAATGTTTCTTCCACCACGGCACCCTCTTCGGCTGGCATTTGTGTGAAGGACTTTCAGGGGAAGCTGGTCCCAGCTTACCCCCCGCTGAAGGTTCTGGCCCTTTAGCCACCACGAGAAGGCCGACTTCACGTGTCCGGGAAGTGGAATTTTCCTGGATAGAGTGTTCCGATACCACCGTGAGTATAGGAGGACGTGAGTCTGGAGGGTTCGTATATGTGCCTGGGCCCAGGATACTGCCTGAATACACAAAGTTAGGGATCCCAGAATGAGTTGGAGACCTTTGTTGTCTGAATCTGGAGATTCTCTGACAAAGGTCGCGCTGACGATCTTCGGGAACGAAGGACGTTCTATTCTCTGAGTCTAAGAGAATTCCCAGGAATTTTTTCCTTGTGGAAGGTTGTAGGTCCGACTTCTAGAGATTCGGGATCCAGCCTAGGGACTCGAGTATACTTAGCATCTTTGACACATCTTGGTTCAACTCAGATGTTTATGGAGCAATGATGAGCAGGTCGTCTAAGTAAGGGACGAGGCAGATTCCCTGAAGACGAATGAAGATGACTGCTTCTCTCATGATTTTTGAGAATACTCTCGGGGCTGAGGATACTCCGAAGGGAAGCACATTCAACTGAAAGTGAGTGATCCTGCGGTTGTGGGAGACTGCAAACCTGAGGAATTCCTGTGATCCGGATGGATTGGAACATGATAATAGGCATTCCACAGGTCTATCATAGCCATTACCCAGTTTTGCTCTATAAGTGGGATTACCGTTCTGATTGACTCCATCTTGAATCTCTGGTATTTGATAACCTGGTTCAGGGGTTTTAAATTTATGATCACTCTGCATTTCCCGCAGGGTTTCCTTATGAGGAATAGACGAGAGTAATGACCTCTGCCTAAGTCCTGCTGAGGTACATGAGAGATCACTTTTTCTTGCAAGAGATCCTGAATTTGATGGAGAAGGGAGTCCTGGAGGTCTGCGGACTGTTCCGGGGTAATTCTCAGGCATTGGGGGGCTCTCAAATTCCAATTTCAATCCAAATTGTATGGTGTGGTAGATCCACTGATTCGTGGATATGGACTGCCATTGGGTGAGAAACTGCAAGAGTCGGCCCCCCGCCGGAGTGTCACTGTTTATCAGAGGTCTGTTGCTGTTGAGGCACGAGGATATTCCTGCCTCTACTCCCCTTCGGGTAGCTCCATTGATCCATTTTATCTTTTCCCCTGAAGTCCTTCTGGGAGGAATGGTCACGAGGGGGACGGAAAAAATGCTTCCTAACAACTTTTTGTTCGGGAAGCGATTTTTTCCTATCAGATGCCTTTTCAAGGATATCATCCAAGACTGGCCCGAACACATCGTGTCCCTGAAAGGAGATAGCACAGAGTATGGCTTTAAAGGTGATGTTGCCTCCCCAAGACTTCAGCCAAAAGGTTCTCCTGGCTGAGTTAGAGAGGACTAGGGACCGAGCAGCCACATGAACGGATTCCCCTGAGGCATCGGCTAAGTACCCTGTTGCCTTTTGAAGAAGGGGTAGGGAGTCCAGGATTTCCTCTTAGGGTTGACACAGGGTCTTCTTGTAAGCGGAAGGGAGCCGGGAGCCACAAACACCACAATTGTGGCTGGGTTTGTTCTTTGGCGCAGAGACCTTTTCTCCCTAAAAGAGAGAGAGGTATACTAAATGACCCATACTAACACGTCTGAACAGTGTAGGACCCAGCCCAGCTACTCACAGTAGGAGGGTGAACGCTGATGTAGCAGAGGGTTTGTCGCCGTCCATGGTCAAACTGTCACAGTCACACAGAGACACAGCCTCTTACCTGGAGGCTCCTGACCAGGATATGAAGGTATCGAGGTCCAGCGTTAATCGTGTGCTCCTCTTCTCCTTGGTCCGAAGGGAGGCCCATGATGACCCTATGGTGCAGGCGATTCAGCCCCACATGGAATGTAGGAGATGGCGTGCGTTCCAGTGTGGAGCCCCAGGCCGCAAATCGGAAGTGCGCCACTGACGTCACATCCGGCACGCGCGAACCCGGAACTCCACTACACGCCGGGGAGCTCCAAGAGGACCCCAGGAGCACATCACTGCCCCGCTTTACCTCCGGAGGAGGCACGGGAGGGGCGGGAAAAAGGGGGTCCCGAGTCCATGGCAGATGGAGACGGGAGCAGCCGCATGGAGACGGGAGCAGCCGCATGGAGGAGAGGTAGCACCGCCCGACCTCGGCAGCCCAGCTGGTAAAAACTTCCAGGTGCTTCGTTCGCCGGCCACAGCACCACCTGAAAGAACCTCTTCATGCCCCTCTGGGGGACAGGAAAAACACTGGAGATAGCAGGAAGAGAAGGGTTATTTAACCTCTTTGTGTTTCCTGTCCCCCACTAGGGTGGGGAGACAACCTCCAAGGTGACTGTCGTGGAAGGTGACTAGAGAAACAAGGGTGATTGGGGAGCCAACTCTGAGGACTGTACTGTGTGGGATGTCAATGTGGAGGAAAAGGAGGAGAGACCACTTGATGCAGCACTTGCCATCCACTGGAGCACATGCTCTTTCTGGCCCTCATCTACAAAGTGTAGATGAGTGCATCCCGCAGGCTATGTGTCTCAAGGTGACCCAGGACTCTCCCCTTCAATTTCCACTTCCTGCAGACTACAATTCTGTTCAAATAATTTTTATTATAACTTTGAAATTTAATATTAGCATGTGGAAATAATCATATAGTCAGCTCGCAAGGGAATAGGGGTAAGGAGAGGGAGGTAGGTAGGGGGGGTGGGTTTGGGGAAAGGTAAGAACAACATTGTGGACACGCTGTCCATTTTAAACAAAATTTGATAATGATTAACAATTTTTTAACATATTAACATATAGTAACATATAATAGCATATAATAATAGCATATAGCATATAATAAATCGTAATATCCTCACAGGTATGTAGAAGCCATCATCTTTCCTTTAAGGCGATAGGTTGGAGTTTACCTCAACCCATTTCTTCCATTTCCTATCATGTTTCGTATAGTAATTATTTGCTATTGCGAAGTTTTCTTCGTATGTCTTGTGTAAGTTAATTTGGTCTATAATTTCAGTAAAAGCCGGTAAAATCGGATTCTTCCAATGGAAAGCTATGATTTGTTTGACCACAAGGCAGATATGCATGATAAGAGATCTCACATTTGTGTCTATTTTTTCCCAGTTCAGGGACAACAAGGCCATTGCAGGGGTAACTATAATATTACCTGTTAATAATTTGTTAATTAATTTTATGGCTTGCCCCCATAAGGGTTTTACTCGGGGGCATGACCAAAACACATGTAGCAAACTTCCACGCTCTCCACATTCTCTCCAGCATAATGGAGATCCTCCTGACGGCAGATGAGAAAGGCGAGCCGGAGTATAGTACCATCTTGTTATTAGTGTTGAGCGATACCGTCCGATACTTGAAAGTATCGGTATCGGAAAGTATCGGCCGATACCGGCAAAGTATCGGATCTAATCCGATACCGATACCCGATACCAATACAAGTCAATGGGACTCAAGTATCGGACGGTATTCCTGATGGTTCCCAGGGTCTGAAGGAGAGGAAACTCTCCTTCAGGCCCTGGGAACCATATTAATGTGTAAAATAAAGAATTAAAATAAAAAATATTGCTATACTCACCTCTCCGACGCAGCCTGGACCTCACCGAGGGAACCGGCAGCGTTGTTTGCTTAAAATGCGCGCTTTTCCTTCCTCCCGTGACGTCACGGCTTCTGATTGGTCGTGTGCCGCCCATGTGGCCGCGACGCGACCAATCACAGCAAGCCGTGACGTAATTTGCAGGTCCTTCTAGGCATTCAGTATTTTAAAATTACGTTCCGGCTTTGTGATTGGTCACGTCGCGGTCACATGGGCGACGCGACCAATCACAAGCCGTGACGTCACGGGAGGCAGGAGACGCGCGCATTTTAAAATGCGCGCGTGTCCAGCCTCCCGTGACGTCACGGCTTGTGATTGGTCGCGTCGCCCATGTGACCGCGACGCGACCAATCACAAGCCAGAACGTAATTTTAAAATCCTGAAGGACCTGAAATTACGTCACGGCTTGCTGTGATTGGTTGCGTCGCGGCCACATGGGCGACGCGACCAATCACAAGCCGTGACATCACGGGAGGCTGGACACGCGCGCATTTTAAAATGCGCGCGTCTCCTGCCTCCCGTGACGTCACGGCTTGTGATTGGTCACGTCGCCCATGTGACCGCGACGCGACCAATCACAAAGCCGGAACGTAATTTTAAAATACTGAATGCCTAGAAGGACCTGAAAATTACGTCACGGCTTGCTGTGATTGGTCGCGTCGCGGCCACATGGGCGGCACGCGACCAATCAGAAGCCGTGACGTCATGGAAGGAAGGAAAAGCGCGCATTTTAAGCAAACAACGCTGCCGGTTCCCTCGGTGAGGTCCAGGCTGCGTCAGAGAGGTGAGTATAGCAATATTTTTTATTTTAATTCTTTCTTTTACACATTGTTGTTTCGATACCGATACCCGATACCACAAAAGTATCGGATCTCGGTATCGGAATTCCGATACAGCAAATATCGGCCGATACCCGATACTTGCGGTATCGGAATGCTCAACACTACTTGTTATTATTTTATAGTAGGCCTCTTTCAGTGTCATGCAGATGTTTGATGCATAAGTAAAGTGGATTGCATTTTCCCACTGTTCTGGAGTGAACGTTACATTCAGATCCCCTTCCCATTTTATCATATGAGCTAACTTATTAAATTGTGTGTCATTGTTAAACCACCGATATATTTGCTTGTTACTCGAAAATAAATTGTGTGTGGGGTTTTTTAGTAAATTTTTGAGCTTGGTCCTTCAGTACCATGTAAGGGAAAAAGGCTGAGGAGGGTATTTTAAATTTTTGTTTAATAGAGCTGAAGGTGAGAAATGTAACCCCATCATGGATATCATTTAATTTTTGAATCCCATTGTCTCTCCTTATGGGGGAGGGGTTAATATTTTGGGTAAGCATGATAATCTCTATAGGGGTATTTTGGAGGAGGATTTTCCTGTTGGAGCCTCTCTTTCGTTTGGACAATTTATTCCAGGCATATATAATGGGAGAAAAGATAGGGTGATGGGCGTAGGCCTAATAAGGTCTGTTGAGAATATGGTCAAAAACCAATTCTTTGGGAGATTTCCTATGGTTAAGTTCAATTTCAAGGTCAAGCCAATTCGGAGGATCTTCTTTCATGAACCAATACTGGCTTTGTTTTATTAAATTCGATAGGTATAAAGCTGTAATGTTTGGTAAGCCTATGCCCCCAAATTCCTTGCATTTATATAGAATGTTTGTGGAAATGCGGGCCCTTTTTTTATTCCAAATAAACGTATTTATTGTTGATTGGAAGCTAGTCAGGTAGGAAGTGTTGATTTTTAGGGGAAGTGTTCTCAGTATATAAGAGATTTTTGGGATGATAAACATTTTAGTTGCCAATACTCTGCCCCACCATGAGAGGTCTTTAGTACCGAGGAAACCCAGGTCTTTGTTCATATTTTCCAAGAGTTTGTTCAAGTTTTTCTTCATTAATGTGTTTAAGTTTTTTTAAATGATTGTACCTAGATAGTCTAGGTCTCCTTCCGACCAACTGAATGAAACTATATCTTTTATTTTCTTGGTTTCTAATTCCGTCAAGTAAAATGGCAATATTTTGGATTTATTTTCGTTTATCTTAAAAAAGGTAATAGTTGAAAAAAATTGAAGGGTTTTTTGTAGCTCCGAAACTGATTCATAGGGGTCCGTCAGGGTAAACATCATGTCGTCGGCAAAGAGCCCTATCTTATAATGGCGTGTTCGCGTTTGTAGACCTTTTATGGAATTATTTTGCCTAATTGATTGCGCCAGTGGTTCCATTGATAAAATAAAAAGCAGCGGAGATAAAGGGCACCCGTCGTGTACCATTTGAAATGTTAAATGGTGTAGAGGAGTAATTGTTTGCATAAATTTTGGCTGTTGGTTTTGAATAGAGTGCCATTAAGCTGTTGATATATTTTTCATTAAACCCAAATTTTTGAAGTACTGATGTTAAATAAAGCCAATTTAATCGGTCAAAAGCCTTTTCGGCGTCTAGAGTAATAATTACAGATGGCACTTTAGAGGAATGAATCAATTTAATTGAGTTGATAAGTCTTCTAGTACCATCTGGCACTTGACGACCCGTGATAAAACCCATTTGGTCCCCATGAACCAATAACGGCAAATAGGATTTGAGCCTATTTGCAATTAGCTTGGAGTAAATTTTCAGATCTGTATTGATTAAGGAAATTGGCCTGTAATTATTAACAAGGGTTAAGTCCGAATTGTGTTTGGGAATTAAAATAATTGTCGATTCTAACATTTCTGCTGGGAATTTACCTGCGGAACTAGCTATATTAAAAAGGTTTTGTAGATATGGGGAGAGTAATTTGGTGAAGGTTTTATAATATTCGTTTCTGAAACCATCTGGGCCTGGCGCTTTAAAGTCCTTGAGTTGAAGAATGGTTCTTTCTATTTCTTCTAGGGAAAAAGGGGAGGTTAGGTTTTCTAAATCATCAAGGGTCAATTTTGGAAGGCTAATTGAGGTCAAGACTTTTTCAATGTCAGAAATATTGGGAAGTGGGGTGGAGGGTTGGGAATGTAAATTATACAATTTGCTGTAATAATCTGCGAAGGAGTTGGCTATATCTTGGGGATGAGATACCGTTGTACCATTTTTTGCTTGTATTTTGGTGATCCTGTTTACTTGTCTTATCTTTTTTATTCTATTAGTCATGTATCGCGTTGGCTTATTAATTGAGAAATACTGCTTCATTTTGGAAATTTTGACCATGGTGTGGTATGATGAAAAAATGATTTTCTTGAGCTCCTGCCTGAGTTTTAGTAGCTCTGTTTTAATTTGAGTAGATGGGGGGTTTGAATTTAGTTGTTCGCTTTCCTTATCTTTTATTTTATTTTGAATATCTTCAATCTGGATCCTAAACATTCTTTTCCTTTTTGCAGAGATTTGGATCATGATGCCCCTTATGACCGCTTTATGGGCGCACCAATGGGTGAATGGGGTTGTTTCGGTAGGTGAGTTTTCTGTGAAATAATTTGTTAGTGATTTTTCTATTATTGATCTATGATCAGGGTGGTGTAATAGGTTAGCGTCACATTTCCATAGTGGATTTTTATTAATCGTGTGGCCAATTTGAATTTCCGCTGAAACTGGGGAGTGGTCCGAGAAGGTTTTCCTTTCTATAGTAATTCTATGGATCTTGGGGAGTGTAAAGATATCTGATAGGATTAAGTCAATTCGTGACGCTGACTGATGAGGGTCAGAGAAATGGGAGAATTCAATTGAAGTGGTGTTTAGGCACCGAAAGATGTCAAATAATTCATTTTGATGTATCCAATTGTCTAAAGTGTGTGGTCTGTATCTATTTGGGTTGGAGGAATCCATATTTGCATTCGGAACCATATTAAAGTCTCCCAACCAAATCATGGCACCTCTCTTGACTGATATGACTTTTTTATTTACTTTGTTCAGGAAACCTATTTGACCCGTGTTGGGGGCGTAGATATTAACGATTGTGCAAATCTGGTTATTCAGAGAACAAACAAGAATATGAAATCTCCCTTTAGCTTCTTTGATCTCTAGAAATTCAAATGAGATAGTTCCTTTGATGATGGTGACCACGCCAGCTTTCTTTTTTGTGTTGTCAGACTTGTAGATATGTGGAAAGTTTTTATGCGAAAATTTTGGGTTGTCTGTGTGTTTAAATTTGGATTCCTGTATATAAATTATATCGGCATGGCTTTTAATTAGTTATCTCCAAAGGGTGTGTCTTTTGTGTGGACTATTTAAACCTCTTACGTTGTAAGATAATAATTTTAAACTCATTGTGTATAAGCAAACCTGTGAGGATTAACAAACCTATATACTTTAAATAAAAGTAAGAACAATAAACAGTAAACTGAAATGTCCACTTGAAGTGGTCCACTGCGGTGAACCTGACTTCACCTGTTGGGGGGAAAAGTTCGTGTTACTAGCTCCCAAGCAACACCTTCTTGGTTGTTGAACTTATACCCATGTAACATTAACAAGAACGACCAAAGATAGGTATTAGCTTCTTATCGGGATAGTTTCCCATTTAAGTAAACAATAAACTTGATCAAAAACTCTTCATGTTTTACCATCAGAGTCAAGGTGATCCTTATGTCATGGTTGAAGAGGAATACTGATGGAGTGCAAGAAGTCTCTGCCTTCTTCTGGAGAATTAAGAAAGATAAAGTTGCCTTTGTAGTTGACTATTAACTTGAGTGGGAATCCCCACTTATAGGAGATCTCATTGTCCCTGAGAGGTATGGTAATGCTTTGAAAAGTTTTCCTCCCTTCAATCGTTTCTTTGGAGAGGTCAGCATATATTTTTAGTTTTTCAAATGGCTCAGGGAAATGTTTATTTTCTCTAAAATAATTTTGGATTCTTTCTTTTGTTTTGAAGAAGTGCAATCTCATGAGTGTGTCTCTGGGTAGGTCTTTAGGGATGGTGGGCGGTTTTCGCAGCCTATGTATTCTGTCAATTTCTAGCTCTTGCTCCGTTAGGGAGGGAATAATTTTCCTGAATAATTTTTTGGTAAATTCCTCCAGTTTGTTTGGGCCTATGGTCTCGGGGATGCCCCTAATTTTAAAATTGTTTCTGCGATTTCGATCTTCTAAATCCGCTACCTTGAGCGTCAGCTTGTGCAACTCTTTTGTTATGTCTTTGTTTATTTTAGAGGTTAGATCTGGCCTCTCTTCTATTTTTTTAATTCTGTCCTCAAACCTGTCCATCCTTTTGCTGAGGAGGGACAATGAGTCTTCTAGTAATTTATTTTGTTTATCAAATTTTTCATTCATACTATTTTCGAATTTGTCCATTTTCCCTGTCAATTTAGATATAAGAATCCCCACAGAATTCAGGTCAAATCCCTGGGTATCATCTATGTTTGGGTTACTTATTTTTTGCTTGGATTTAGCTGGGCTCAAGTTAGGAGAGGTTTCTGAGACCTCGTCAGATGAGTCATGTGGAGTAGTGTATTTTTCAGCTATAACCTCTGGAATTTTCCTCTTTAAAGAGGTAGATGAATCCATCTCTATAATAGTAGTGGGGGAGGATTGTTTTACTTCATTGCGGTAGAGAGTTTTTCGTGGTCTGATTCTTCCAAATCTTTTAGTGGGGACCTGGACCTATTGGGACTTGTTTTAGTTATCAAGTCTTTTGATGTATTTTGCCCTACCCCTTTAAATTTTTGGGCTTTTTGAGAATTTGATAAGGCCATGTTTGAGAATTGGGGTTTGGCTGAGGATTTACTCATAATTATCCCCGATCCGTGCTCTAGAGTTCAGATAGTAGTAACTAAGACAGTCACAGAATGGGGTAGGAGGGTTGCCCACACTCTAAATCTCCCAGCAAAGTTGGAGTTATATAGACTGATTTATATGTTGTCGTGGAAGAATTTTAGGGAGGATTAGTCAGAATTCTCTACTGGTAACTCTGAAGTAAGAGACAAAGGGTTGCTTATTAGAATAACCCTAAGAATATAATTAGGAGAGAGAAGGTACTATATAGGCAGGCAGTAGTTATGACTATGCAGAGATACAGAGGGGTGTGTAAACTAATACTATTCACCTGGGGTTGATCCTGCCAGAGAAATTAGGTTATAGCTCTTTTGCATTAAAAGCCCTTCAGGCTCCTAACTAGTCGTCAGCAGGATTAGTTGTGTTGTAGTCTCTTCTTCTTGCTAGTGGATCTGGCAGGGTCTTCAGAGCCAACGGCGTTCCGGACCGTCGGTCTCTGTTAATCTCTCTACCCCCTGTGATGCAGCATCCAGCATAAGCTGGAACTCACCACCTCCAGAAATGGCGCTGAAGCAGTCCGGCCGGCTGTCTGAGTCCTCAGCTTGTGTTGCCGGCTTCCGGTGCAGGGACTTTCCCAGCCAGGAGCTGGAACTTACCGCCGATTAGATTTGCAGCTGATCGGGTCCAGCTTGTGTTGTCCGGCGCAGCTTTAACAGGAGCCGGTCGTGTGTGTCGCCTGGTCCGCCGCTGACCACCAATAAAATGGCGGCGTCTTCTGTTTTCTCCTATGATGCGAAGTCCAGGGGAGTGTCGGAGGTGGCGTGAAGCGCTGTCCGTCACTTCACCGGATCCTCCCTGAATCCTTAATTGTTCTTTTCTGCCTCCACCTTTCAGTCCGAGGAGGCTTGGTGCTGTATAGAGATAGGCAGGGCGGTAAATACTCCTATTGTGTCAGATGACGATTTTCTAAGATGGCGCCCGGAGAGCTGGTACTTCTCTAATTAGCCAGGCCGGTGTCGGGGTGAAGGTAATAAACACTGTGACCCGTTAATTCCAGGGGTTCCTCTGTTGTCAGGTGGGTTGTCACAGTACTGGGTGGACAAGCTGAGGAATCACAGTCAATTTAACAGGGAGAAAACCGGCAGGAAAAATGGCTGAGGATTCCTGTCACAAAGATTGACAGGCCTCAAAATGCTGACAGGAATTTCTCTCAGAAGAGACAATTAAGTCACAAATGTAGGCTCTGTTATCCTAGAGAGATACTGGGAACAAATCCTCGATTATTTTTACCAAAGGATGCTGTTTTTCCACGGTTTGAGTTGATTTCAGACGATGTCACTCAGGAGCTTAGGCACCGCACACCTTACACCATTGCTGCCTAGGCCACTCCCCCTGCAGACTACAATTCAAAAATATTTCCCGGATTCGTACATTCCTTAATCGAGAATCTGCAAAAACCCTAGCCCATGCATTCATCATCTCCTACTGCAGGCTCCTGCCTTGTGCCCTCCCTTCTAACAGTCTTGTACCCCTCTAATCCATCCTAAACTCTGCGTCTTTACTAATCCACCTGTCCCCCCCACTTTTCCCTGGCCTCTCCCCTCTGTTAATCCCTTCACTAGCTCCCCATTACCCAGAGACTCCAGTTCAAAACCCTAACCATGACATACAAAGCCATTCAAAACCTGTGTCCTCCATACATCTGTGACCTAGTCTCCCAGTACTTACCTGCACGCAACTTCCGATCCTCACAAGATCTCCTTCTCTACTTCCCTCTTCTCACAATCGCATACAAGATTTCTCCTGCGCATCCCCCTACTCTGGAACTCTTTACCCCGAAATGCCATGCTCTTGCCTTAACCTTAAAAAGGAACCAGAAGAACCACCTCTTCCGACAAGCCTACAACCTGCAGTAACCATCTCTCCACCATAGCGCTGCACAAGCAGCTCTACCCGCCTCTATTGTATCTTCACTCACCCCTTTTTAGACTGTGATGCCTAACGGGCAAGGTCTTCTCTCCAGAGGCGTAGCTAGGGTTTCAACTTAGAGGGGGCGAAACATCTGAGTGGGCCCCTAACCAGCTAACCCTGATTACAGCTACGGTTGTGCACTCTAATTGTGAATATAGGGGAACCTCAGAATATGACCCTACTGTTATTGAAAATAAATCTATATACAAAAACGAACATTGACTTTACCGCCATATTGGACCATATGCACAATAATAATGTCCCCTAAGTTCCCCCATGTACTGCTCCATTATACACAGTATTGTGAGCTTAAAGCTTCCCTATACACAGTATAAGGCCCCCACAGCTCCCCTATACGCAGTATGATGATTCTATAACTCCCCTATACACAGTATGATGTTCCCACTGCTCCCCTCTACACAGTATACCACTGCTCCCCTATAGATAATGAGCCCAATGCTCCCCTATACACAGTATAATGCTGACAGAACTCCACTATAGAAAGTATAATGCCCCCCCAGAGCTCCCCTATATACAGTGTAATGGGCCAACAGCTCCCATATGCACAATATGCCTTCACAGTTCCCTATACACAGTATGATGTCCCTCACAGTTCCCCTGTACACAGTATGATGGGCCCGCAGCTCCCATATACACAGTATGATGGGCCCACAGCTCCCTTATACACAGTATGATGGGCCCACAGCTCCCTTATACACAGTATGATGAGCCCGCAGCTCCCTTATACACAGTATGATGGGCCCACAGCTTCCTTATACACAGTATGATGGGCCCACAGCTCCCTTATACACAGTATGATTGGCCCGCAGCTTCCTTATACACAGTATGATGGGTCCGCAGCTCCCTTATACACAGTATGATGGGCTCGCAGCTCCCTTATACACAGTATGATGGGCCCACAGCTCCCTTATACACAGTATGATGGGCCCGCAGCTCCCTTATACACAGTATGATTGGCCCGCAGCACCCTTATACACAGTATGATGGGCCCGCAGCTCCCTTATACACAGTATGATGGGCTCGCAGCTCCCTTATACACAGTATGATGGGCCCGCAGCTCCCTTATACACAGTATGATGGGCCCGCAGCTCCCTTATACACAGTATGATGGGCTCGCAGCTCCCTTATACACAGTATGATGGGCCCACAGCTCCTTTATACACAGTATGATGGGCCCGCAGCTTCCTTATACACAGTATGATGGGCCCACAGCTCCCTTATACACAGTATGATGGGCCCACAGCTCCCTTATACACAGTATGATGGGCCCGCAGCTCCCTTATACACAGTATGATGGGCCCACAGCTCCCTTATACACAGTATGATGGACTCACAGCTCCCTGTCATTATTTGGATACCCTGGTCATTTACTCATCCTCCGGCGTATTCACTATTTTGTGGTACTGCTGCAGTGCCGCTGCTCAAACTTGTGAGCGCAGCTTCTGACAGGCCAGAAGTTAGAAGCTATGTCACAAGCGCTCAATGTAAGACTATGAGGCTATGTGCACTTGTTGCGGATTTGTGTGCGGATTTACCGCTGATTTCTTGTGTTTTTTGTGCAGATTTCACCTGCGTTTTACCACCTGTGGAATCCTATACAGTAGCAGGTGTAAAACGCTGCGGAATCCGCAAAAAGAATTGACATGCTGCGGAAAATAAAACGCAGCGTTTCTGGATGGTATTTTCCGCACCATGTGCACTGCGGATTTGGTTTTCCATAGGTTTACATGGTACTGTACACCAGATGGAAAACTGCTGTGAATCCGCAGCGGCCAATCCGCACCGTGTGCACACAGCCTGAGAGTGAGAAAGAGGCCAGAACGAGGCTCCCACAGACTCACACTGATTAGTGACCTCTGCGCTGCTCCACGAAAACACTGGAGCCTCGGACAGGACACAAACTGCAGGAGACGGAGCCGAGCGGAGACTTAGGGTATGTGTCCACGTTCAGGATTGCATCAGGATTTTTCATCAGTATTTGTAAGCCAAAACCAGGAGTGGAACAATTAGAGGAAAAGTATGATAGAAACATATGCTCCACTTCTGCATTTATCACCCAGTCCTGGTTTTGGCTTACAAATACTGATGAAAAATCCTGACCAAATCCTGATGCAATCCTGAACGTGGACACATACCCTTAGGGTATGTGCACAAGCTACGGATCCGCAGCAGTTTCCGATGCGTTTACATTACAATGTAAACCTATGGGAAACGAAATCCGCAGTGCACATACTGCGGAAAAAAACGCGAGGAAATGCAGCGGTTTACATTCTGCAGCATGTCAATTCTTTGTGCGGATTCTGCTGCGGATTTACACCTGCTCCAATAGAAAACTGCAGGTGTAAACCCGCAGCGCAATCCGCAATAGAAACCGCGATAAATCTGCAGGAAAAAACGCAGCGGTTTTGCCCTGCGGATTTATCAAATCCGCTGCGGAAAAATCCGCAGTCCTCCACAATACGTGTGCACATACCCTAAAACAGATGAAAATGCCAGAAGGTGAGTATCAGACAGGAGGCAGGGGACATGGATTTTCAGCACCGGTCCAGTAATGAAATAAAAAATAATGCTGGAGTGGTGCTGTAAATGTGATGCAGCTCTTGGTTACTATATGGGGGCTCCTTATACTAATACTCATAAAAGACCCAGGTGGTATGTGTCAGAAGCCCCCTCCCCCCATCTCCAGCCTCCCCAGACAGCAAATATTACGTGATGGATCACATATAACATCGTAACAAAACATTATAATATTCAGCCCCCAGTGACCTTTCCCTCCTCCCTCACTTCAATACCCCCATCAACTCCATCATCTCACATCAACCCCTCAGTGCCCTGTCCCACCTCACCCACCTTCTGCCCTCACAACCACCAAATGGTCTTACATTCACCCCCCAGTGCCCTGTCCCCCGTCCCCCCTCACTCACTTTCAGCGCCCACAATACCCCAACGGTCTCACAGTGACGTACCTGAATTTAAGAAACCTAACAAGTTCCATCCCCATTTACTGATAAAGTTTGCACTGCAGGACCAGGAAGTGTAAGTGAAATGCAAGGATGTGGGCACTAGGACCCAGCGTGCCTGAGCCAATCCCAGCCTGCACAGAGTGAAGAAAAACTGCAGCCAGGAAAAGCTTCATCATCAGGTCAGAGGGGCGAAACCATTCACTGCAGGGGGGAGACTGCAGCCGGTCACTGTGCTAATAGCCAGCGTGCAGAGTCTCCGTCAGACGGGAGAAGACATTATACTGCTCTGCTCCTATGCGGTGTTCTGCCTCCTCACAGAAGTGGCCCTGCCCTGGCTCCCAGTGGGCCCCTTCATGTGACAGGGCCCGGGGCGATGGCTCCCTCTGCCCCCCGTAGCTACGCTACTGCTTCTCTCCTTCTGTATCAGTCAGTGACTTTTATGGTTTAAGATTATGGTACTTGTTTTCATTATGTACACCCCTTTACACATAAATGGTGCTATAACAAATAATAATACTGCTGAGCAGCTGCCAAAGAAAGGGAGTCGAATAGCCCATCCAGTAACACCACAATTACAGTATACTATTCTTACTGTGGTAAAATTGATGCCACTTTGGGCATGTGTGACAATTATCTGAAACGTGGAAACTCCAAGTTGGGTCTCCTTCATGTGTGTTACCTGAATTTGGCAGCGCTCTCAGAGCTCAAGGCCTTCACCTGTCACTCCAGCACCGACCTCCACCCGCAGAGCCGCACTCCACATAGAGAATAATGGAGCCTCCAGCACCGACCTCCACCCGCAGAGCCGCACTCCACATAGAGAATTATGGAGCCTCCAGCACCGACCTCCACCCGCAGAGCCGCACTCCACATAGAGAATTATGGAGCCTCCAGCACCGACCTCCACCTGCAGAGCCGCACTCCACATAGAGAATAATGGAGCCTCCAGCACCGACCTCCACCCGCAGAGCCGCACTCCACATAGAGAATAATGGGGCCTCCAGCACAGACCTCCACCCGCAGAGCCGCACTCCACATAGAGAATAATGGAGCCTCCAGCACCGACCTCCACCCGCAGAGCCGCACTCCACAGAGAATAATGGAGCCTCCAGCACCGACCTCCACCAGCAGAGCCGCACTCCACATAGAGAATAATGGAGCCTCCAGCACCGTCCTCCACCCGCAGAGCCGCACTCCACATAGAGAATAATGGGGCCTCCAGCACAGACCTCCACCCGCAGAGCCGCACTCCACATAGAGAATAATGGAGCCTCCAGCACCTACCTCCACCCGCAGAGCCGCACTCCACATAGAGAATAATGGAGCCTCCAGCACCGACCTCCACCCGCAGAGCCGCACTCCACATAGAGAATTATGGAGCCTCCAGCACCGACCTCCACCTGCAGAGCCGCACTCCACATAGAGAATAATGGAGCCTCCAGCACCGTCCTCCACCCGCAGAGCCGCACTCCACATAGAGAATAATGGGGCCTCCAGCACAGACCTCCACCCGCAGAGCCGCACTCCACATAGAGAATAATGGAGCCTCCAGCACCTACCTCCACCCGCAGAGCCGCACTCCACATAGAGAATAATGGAGCCTCCAGCACCGACCTCCACCCGCAGAGCCGCACTCCACATAGAGAATAATGGAGCCTCCAGCACCAACCTCCACCCGCAGAGCCGCACTTCACAAAGAGAATAATGGAGCCTCCAGCACCGAGCTCCACCCGCAGAGCCGCACTCCACATAGAAAATAATGGAGCCTCCAGCACCGACCTCCAACCGCAGAGCCGCACTCCACATAGAGAATTATGGAGCCTCCAGCACCGACCTCCACCCGCAGAGCCGCACCCCACATAGAGAATAATGGGGCCTCCAGCACCGACCTCCACCCACAGAGCCGCACTCCACATAGAGAATAATGGAGCCTCCAGCACCGACCTCCACCCGCAGAGCCGCACTCCACATAGAGAATAATGGAGCCTCCAGCACCGACCTCCACCTGCAGAGCCGCACTCCACATAGAGAATAATGGAGCCTCCAGCACCGACCTCCACCCGCAGAGCCGCACTCTACATAGAGAATAATGGAGCCTCCAGCACCGACCTCCACCTGCAGAGCCGCACTCCACATAGAGAATAATGGAGCCTCCAGCACCGACCTCCACCCAGAGCCGCACTCCACATAGAGAATAATGGAGCCTCCTGCACCGACCTCCACCCGCAGAGCCGCACTCTACATAGAGAATAATGGAGCCTCCAGCACCGACCTCCACCCGCAGAGCCGCACTCTACATAGAGAATAATGGAGCCTCCAGCACCGACCTCCACCTGCAGAGCCGCACTCCACATAGAGAATAATGGAGCCTCCAGCACCGACCTCCACCCAGAGCCGCACTCCACATAGAGAATAATGGAGCCTCCTGCACCGACCTCCACCCGCAGAGCCGCACTCCACATAGAGAATAATGGAGCCTCCAGCACCGACCTCCACCCGCAGAGCCGCACTCCACATAGAGAATAATGGAGCCTCCAGCACCGACCTCCACCCGCAGAGCCGCACTCCACATAGAGAATAATGGAGCCTCCTGCACCGACCTCCACCCGCAGAGCCGCACTCTACATAGAGAATAATGGAGCCTCCAGCACCGACCTCCACCCGCAGAGCCGCACTCCACATAGAGAATAATGGAGCCTCCTGCACCGACCTCCACCCGCAGAGCCGCACTCTACATAGAGAATAATGGAGCCTCCAGCACCGACCTCCACCCGCAGAGCCGCACTCCACATAGAGAATAATGGAGCCTCCAGCACCGACCTCCACCCGCAGAGCCGCTCTCCACATAGAGAATAATGGAGCCTCCAGCACCGACCTCCACCCGCAGAGCCGCACTCCACATAGAGAATAATGGGGCCTCCTGCACTGACCTCCACCCGCAGAGCCGCACTCCACATAGAGAATAATGGAGCCTCCAGCACCGACCTCCACCCGCAGAGACGCACTCCACATAGAGAATAATGGAGCCTCCACCCGCAGAGCCGCACTCCACATAGAGAATAATGGAGCCTCCAGCACCGACCTCCACCCGCAGAGCCGCACTCCACATAGAGAATAAAGGAGCCTCCAGCACCGACCTCCACCCGCAGAGCCGCACTCCACATAGAGAATAATGGAGCCTCTTGCACCGACCTCCACCCGCAGAGCCGCACTCTACATAGAGAATAATGGAGCCTCCAGCACCGACCTCCACCCGCAGAGCCGCACTCCACATAGAGAATAATGGAGCCTCCTGCACCGACCTCCACCCGCAGAGCCGCACTCTACATAGAGAATAATGGAGCCTCCAGCACCGACCTCCACCCACAGAGCCACACTGCACATAGAGAATAATGGAGCCTCCAGCACCGACCTCCACCCGCAGAGCCGCACTCCACATAGAGAATAATGGAGCCTCCTGCACCGACCTCCACCCGCAGAGCCGCACTCTACATAGAGCATAATGGAGCCTCCAGCACCGACCTCCACCCGCAGAGCCGCACTCCACATAGAGAATAATGGAGCCTCCTGCACCGACCTCCACCCGCAGAGCCGCACTCTACATAGAGAATAATGGAGCCTCCAGCACCGACCTCCACCCGCAGAGCCACACTGCACATAGAGAATAATGGAGCCTCCAGCACCGACCTCCACCCGCAGAGCCGCACTCCACATAGAGAATAATGGGGCCTCCAGCACCGACCTCCACCCGCAGAGCCGCACTCCACATAGAGAATAATGGGGCCTCCAGCACCGACCTCCACCCGCAGAGCCACACTCCACATAGAGAATAATGGAGCCTCCAGCACCGACCTCCACCCGCAGAGCCACACTCCACATAGAGAATAATGGGGCCTCCTGCACCGACCTCCACCCGCAGAGCCGCACTCCACATAGAGAATAATGGAGCCTCCAGCACCGACCTCCACCCGCAGAGCCGCACTCCACATAGAGAATAATGGAGCCTCCTGCACCGACCTCCACCCGCAGAGCCGCACTCTACATAGAGCATAATGGAGCCTCCAGCACCGACCTCCACCCGCAGAGCCGCACTCCACATAGAGAATAATGGAGCCTCCTGCACCGACCTCCACCCGCAGAGCCGCACTCTACATAGAGAATAATGGAGCCTCCAGCACCGACCTCCACCCGCAGAGCCACACTGCACATAGAGAATAATGGAGCCTCCAGCACCGACCTCCACCCGCAGAGCCGCACTCCACATAGAGAATAATGGGGCCTCCAGCACCGACCTCCACCCGCAGAGCCGCACTCCACATAGAGAATAATGGGGCCTCCAGCACCGACCTCCACCCGCAGAGCCACACTCCACATAGAGAATAATGGGGCCTCCTGCACTGACCTCCACCCGCAGAGCCGCACTCCACATAGAGAATAATGGGGCCTCCAGCACCGACCTCCACCCGCAGAGCCGCACTCCACATAGAGAATAATGGAGCCTCCAGCACCGACCTCCACCCGCAGAGCCACACTCCACATAGAGAATAATGGAGCCTCCAGCACCGACCTCCACCCGCAGAGCCGCACTCCACATAGAGAATAATGGGGCCTCCAGCACCGACCTCCACCCGCAGAGCCACACTCCACATAGAGAATAATGGGGCCTCCTGCACTGACCTCCACCCGCAGAGCCGCACTCCACATAGAGAATAATGGAGCCTCCAGCACCGACCTCCACCCGCAGAGCCGCACTCCACATAGAGAATAATGGAGCCTCCAGCACCGACCTCCACCCGCAGAGCCGCACTCTACATATATGGCTTTTCTGTGTGCACAGGACCTGTGATGAGGTCACAGGAGGGGAGGAGTCAGGGGTCACATGATCAGGGGCCTCAGTGTATGCAGGATTCAGCTTTGCTGCTTCTCATGGTGCTGGATGAGGGGAAGTTTCTGTGTGGGGTCAGGAGTGGATGTAGCAGAGCCGTGTGTGTACGAGGTGTATGGAGCGGAGCCGTGTGTGTACGAGGTGTATGGGGTGAGCTGAGTCAGGTGTGTATGAGGTGTACAGAGCAGAGACGTGTGCGTACGAAGTGTGCGGAGCGGAGCCGTGTGCATATTAGGTGTACCTACATGTGTACGAGGTGTACGGGGCAGAGCCGCGTACGTACGAGGTGTACGGAGCGGAGCCGTGTGTGTACGGAGCAGACCTGCGTGTGTACGAGGTTTACGGGTGATGCCGTGTGCCTACGAGGTGTACGGGGCTGAGCCATGTGTGTGCAAGGTGTACAGGGCGGGGCCCGTGTGTGAGCCGTGTGTGTACGAGGTGTACGGAGCGGTGCAACGTGTGTACGAGGTGTACGGAGTGGAACCGCGTTTGCGTACGAGTTGTAATATGTTGCCTTTTTGTGCGGTCGCCGCACACGTCAAATCGCTGCATGCAGACGCATCCGCATAAAACGCATGTCCCTGCATACCCAATGTTAAAGATTGGTAAGCAGGGAAACGCAGGATGCATACAGATGTAGGCGGAGCGTCAGGGAGGAAGTATGCAGCCATCCGCAGCCCTCCTGAACTCAAATGTGAACCCAACCTAACTCCTTGTTCAGTCTAAGAAAGGTGTCTACCGGACACATAGTTGATTGCAGGTATGTATCACAGAGGTCATTGTCCTCTGTGATGTAGAGCTGGAGTAATTGTCATAATCCAGACCGGGAATTGAGTCCTGTTTAACCTTTTCCTGGTCTGATCATGTCAAGGGTTAACTTTTCTCAGCCTCAGACTGGTTTTGGGTTTTGCTATTTATCTCTGTTGCATCCTGCAGGTGGTGTCAGTTATAGTTTTGCCTTTGGCGTGTGTAGCTGATTCTGGTATATCCTGATTTGTCCTGCTGCTTTAGCTGCCTGAACCTGTCTCTGTTTTTTCCCCTGTTCCCATCTTGACTCCGTGTTTCCCTTTAGTGTGCAGACCCCCCTGGTTTTGACTTGGCTTGTATCCTGACCTGTTTTTGTCTTCTGTCTTTGGCTTATCCACTCCTGACTGTTACCGACCTTTTGGCTTTTCTCCGATTCTGTGTTTTGTCTTTTCCTTTGGTACTGCGCTACTGACTATATAGAACCTTGCAGGGATCTTCCCAGTCTGGCTGTAAACACTCTGACACTGTTGATGTCTCATTGCACTCTCCTGAACCTACCGTCAGGCTTCCAGATACCTTCTCCGGGGAAAAGGAGAAGTTCTGTATGCTCAAGGAGAATTGCAAGCTATTGTTTTCCCTTAGACTCCGATCTTCTGGAGATGACAATCAGCGAGTGGGGATAATTATTTCCAAACTTTGGGAGGGACCTCAATCATGGGCTTTTTCTTTACCTGCTACTGCCCCTGAACGTTTGTCTGTAGATAAGTTCTTTGAGGCTTTAAGAGTGATGTATGATGAACCAGACTGGGTCAGGGGGGGCAGATGACATGATCATGGGTCTCTACCAGAGCAAATTCACTGCTGAGCGGTATTGTTCTGAGTTTTAGACGGTTGTCCACAGAGGTGTTTTGGGATGACTCTGCTTTGAGATGTCAGTTCAGGAGAGGACTTTCGGATAATCTCAGCATTGGCCCTCCATCCGCCACCCAGATCCCTGGATTAGGCCATGACCCAGGCCATTCGTATGGCCCGGAGGTTACGTTAAAGAGGAGTTATCCAATGTGAGATTCCTGTATTGCCTGCTAAGTCTGAGATGATGCTATTCATGGAGACCATAGAGGTTGGTGCCACCAACTTCAAGGAGAAGGAGAGGAAGCGACGACGTGATGGGGAATTATGTTTTTGCTGTTGAGATTCGGGACATTGGAAGAAGGACTGCTCCTCCTGTCCATCGATTAACAAGCTTCTGAGTCTGGGTGATTGTCGTGGAGGTCACCCAGACTCTCAGGTACCATTTTCATCATTTCAGAAAGTTTTGTTTGAGGTGGAACTGTGTTATAGAGGTAGTTACGTATCCACTTCAGCTTTTGTGGAATGTGGATCTTCCATAAACTTCATTGACTCAAGTTTGGTGTCCAAGTTAAAGTTAGGGACAGTTAAGCTAGAGACTCCCATCCATATCATTGCCATTGATAAGATACTGTTGGCTCAAAATGTTACTAAGTTTGTCTCTGAGGAGTTCCTCCTCATGGTGGGTTCCTTGCACCAGGAATAAATCTCATGTTAGGTTATGAATAATCCTCCTGTGTGACTGGTTTTGGGGTTCCCCTGGTTACAGAGGCATTATCCTGTTATAGATTGGGGATCTCATGATATTGTTAAATGGGTTCCTAATTGTTCCAATGGTTGTCTTTCTGCTGTTTTTGTGTCTGCCATTAATCTGGAGTGTATGCCGGAGTACCTGAAGGATTTTGGGGACATGTTCTCTGAAAAAGAAGCTGAGGTCTTGCCACCACATTGTCCGTATGATTATACGATTAATCTTATGCCGAGTTCTAAATTGCCCAAAGCCCGTTTTTACAATCTTTCTGGCCCGGAACGTACTGCTGTGAAAAACTATATCTCTGATAGTCTATGCAAAGGTCACATCTGTCTTTCTGTCTCACCTGTGGCCGCTGGATTATTTTTTGTTAAGAAAAAGGATGGTGGTTTACACCCATGCCTCGATTTCCGGAAACTAAATAAAATTATGGTGAGAAACACCTACCCTCTCCCACTCATTCCTGATCTTTATAACCAATTGGGGCAAAGTGGTTTTCCAAACTCGATCTCAGGGGAGCATATAACCGTATCCGCACTCGGGAAGGGATGAGTGGAAAACGGCATTTCTCACCTCTAAGGGCGTCACAATAATGTATAAAATGGAGCAGGATTTTTTACATTCCCTGTTAGCACAGCACTGTGGGCTCCGACTTCCCCTTCTCTCTATGCTTCTGTTGTGTGTGAAGCTATTCCTCTATGCTCTGCCCTTCCTCCAAGCCAGGAATTGTAATTGCGCTTGTAGCTGCACAAATCTCCCTCCAGCTGAAACTGGTCTGATATCCCTCTCAAGACATGAGGTTCTTTGTTCTATTATAGTAAGATATTGGGCCACCAATTTGGGCTAGAAAAATAATAAGTATATAGCTAACTTCCATCAGTAGATCTGTCTAACACTGTAAGCGCGAGCAGCTAAACACAACAAGTACAAAGTGTGGATTTCTCTGGAACCGTGTGGAACAGCTAAAACAAATTTGGTACCAATAGAAAGCTAATTTTAATACAAGATGGATGAGGTGTGTGTTATGACTCTGCCAGATTCTCGAGCGAAGATATGAGAGTTATAAGAATTGTTGGAAAAAACTGTACAGCTGAGGAGAGGGGAGGGAAATGGTAACTCAACCCCTTTAGTGATGTCACAAGGCTGCAGTTATAAGTTTCTGCACTTCACCCAGCATTCAGTTTTGCCTGAGGAGCTGTTCCTATCCAGACCTCCTGATGCACTGGGATATTTGGCTCCGCCTACCAGCATGGTTTTGCCTGCAATGATCTGAGCACATGTGAGTTTTATCTTTCTTCTTTAATCCATGATATTTTATAATTGCTTTGTACATACATACTTTGTCTCATATTGTAACATCTTTATATACCTTTTTATAAACACTGCCTGATCTTTATGGAGTAAAATATTTAAAATATTAGCTTAGTTCTCCTGCTCTAAAACTTACCCTAAGTCTTCTGAAGGGAATTACGCTACTGTTTTGGGTTAGCTTTGGACCCGTTAATCGAAGCTGGTGGCGGCATACCTTATCCTGCGCTTTTGGGAGTCGTTGTAGCGATGGCGACGTTGATAATTTTTGTTCCTGCCTGAGTGGGAGTAGTTATATCGCCCTCGCTGCAGCATACCCAATAGCCAGTACACAGCAGGCAGCCTTTCTGGCGACTAATTACCCTAGGTGCAGTACCTAATCTGACCTGAGTGTAAGGGGGCGCCAGAGAGCTGCAAGTTTTCAAGCGGAACTGTAAAGTGGTATATACATAAATCCCTGCAGTTCGTGTTATATTGCAGAGCAGTGGGATATCTAAAATAAGCCCCTGTGGTAAATTGAGAGGTCAATAGCCTTGTTTGTGTTTGCATCACATTGGAGCAGTGGAGGGATAACTAAGATAAGCCCCCTGCACATGTGATAGCCATGGGCTGGCCAAAGGTCACCCCGAACGTGACGTACTGTTGACAGTCACGGTGTGAATCGTGACAGAGGGTCTGTTTGATAATTTGGTCATGCCCTTCGGTCTCTCGAACATGCCCGCGGTGTTTCAGAACTTCATGAATGATGTTTTCACTGATTTTATCAGGCACTTTATGGTTGTATACCTGGATGATATCTTTGTTTTCTCCCACATTGGTCATTTACGTGCTGTTCTTCACAGGTTACGGGGAAATTCTCTGTTCCCTAAACCCTAGAAATGTCTGTTTTGTGTCCAGGAGCTTTCCTTTCTGGGGATCATCCTTTCTGCCCATGGGTTTCAGATGGATTCTGGAAAGGTGCAGGCCATTGTTGATTGGGTGCAACTCAGAAACCTCAAGGGTCTGCAGGGTTTTCTGGGTTCCGCCAATTATTATTGAAAATTCATTAAGGGGTTTTCTCAGGTGATCAAGCCACTCACCGATCTTACTCGCAAGGGGACTGATCTCAAAGTCTGGTCACCCTTGGCGGTTGAAGCATGTTCTACATTAAAGAAGTGTTTTATGTCTGCTCCTGTATTTGTTCAGCCCGATACGTGGGAACCGTTCATTGTAGAGGTGGACGCATTGGAGGTAGGAGTGGGGACAATGTTGTCTCAGGGACCCGTTACTTTGACCAATTTAAGACCATGTGCCTTTTTCTCCAGGAAGTATTCTTCTGCAGAGAGGAATTATGAAATTGGTATCTGGGAGTTATTGGCCATAAAATTGGATTTTGAAGAATGGAGGCACTTTTTGGAGAGGGTCGTTAATCAGATCACGGTGATTACGGACCACAAGAACCTGTCTTACATTGAGTTTGCCAAGCGGTTAACTCCTAGGCAGGCGAGGTGGTCGCTTTTTTTTTCTCGGTTTCATTTTTTCTATCACCTTTCGGCCTGGTTGCAAGAATGTCAAGGCGGATGCCTTATCTCGCAGCTTTGATCCTATTTCACCCCCTGAACCTCCTTCCTCCATTCTTCAGCATGCGGTGGTTGTTGCAGGGGTATCCTCTTAATTGGAGTGGGAAATTCAGAGGCTCAGTCTCTTGCTCCTCCCACTTTGCCTGATAATAAGCTTTGTATCCCTGTTCAGTACCAGTTGAGTGTTCTCCAGAAGTTCCACAATTCTGCTCTCAGTGGGCCCCCGGGGATCTCAGCCACCCAAAAGCCATTGCTAGGCTGTTTTGGTGGTACTCCATGACCTCTGATGTTGCTGTGTTTGTGTCTGCTTGTGATACCTGTGCCCGTGCTAAGAGCACCCATAACCGGCCAGCGGGGGAATTGGTGACATTGCCAATTCCGGATAGACCTTAGACTCATTTGTCCATGGATTTTATCACTGATCTCCCTCCTTCCAATAGCAAAACTGTAATCTGGGTAGTTCTTGACAGATTCAGTAAACAGGCACATTTTGTACCTTTGGCAGGATTGCCTAATGCAGAAACTGTATCTAAGATGTTTGTTGAGCACGTTGTGCGGTTGCATAGGGTGCCTTTGACTATGGTTTCTGATAGAGGGATACAATTTGTGTCCAAATTTTGGAGTGCTGAGACTGAGAGGACCAATCCGTCACTTGAACAGATATTGCGGTGTCTTGCTACGTCTCAGCAGAATGATTGGTGTTCTTAGTTGCCAGTGACTGAGTTTGCATTTAACAGTCGGATTAACCAGTCCACTGGCACCTCTCCAATCTTTTGTAATTACGGCTTTCACTCCCATTTTGGCAAATTTTCCAGGCTGGATTGAGGATGTCCAGGGGCTGATACGGCAGTTCAACGTTGTGAGGGTAGAGTGGAGGGTGGTCCAGAAGAGCATTCGGGAGGCTCAGCGCAAACAAATATTTTGCTGATAAGCGACGGTCTGTAGGACGTGTATTACTTGTAGGAGATAAAGTGTGGTTATCTACTAAGAACATTCATCTGAAAGTTCCTTCTACTATGCTAGGGCCCAGTTTTATTGGTCCTTACAAGATCATTGAGGTTGTCAATCCATTTGCCTTTTGCTTACGCCAGCCTCTGTCACTTCAGATCCCCAATGTCTTCCATAAGTCCCTACTTAAGTCATTTGTACCTTCCTCTACTGGGTCTCCATCACTTCCACCTCCTGTCTCTGTGGATGGCCAGGCTGAGTATGAAGTGGAATGGATTGTGGATTCTCACATGGTCCGCAATTCTCTTCAGCATTTGGGCCATTGGAGGGGTTACGGTCCTGAGGATCGATCTTGGGTCCCGATGCTATCTGTCCATGCAGATCGATTGGTTCGGGCATTTTATATACATTATCCTGGGAAACCTGGGGTTCCGGTGGTCGCCCTTGAGAGGAGGGTACTATCATGATCCAGACCAGGTTTTGTGCCCTGTATTCCCTTTTCCCTGTCTGATCATGTCAGGGGTAACTTTTCTCAGCCTCAGTCTGGTTTCAGGTTTTGCTATTTATCTCTGTTGAATCCTGCAGGCGGTGTCAGCTATACACTGTGTTCCAAATTATGATGCAAATTGGATTTAAGTGTCATAAAGATTTAATTGTTTTGTTTTTCAAATAAACTCGTGGATGGAATTGTGTCTCAGGGCTCAATTAATCACTGAAATCAATCTTAAACACGTGATAAATAGTTTTTCAGGTGATTCTAATTAAAGGAAAACTACTTAAAAATGATGTTCCACATTATTAAGCAGGTCACAGGTTTCAAGCAATATGGGAAATAAAAAGGATCTCTGCTGCTGAAAAGCGTTAAATAGTGCAATGCCTTGGACAAGTGTTGTGAATTTGGATTCTGGGCTCCCCCGGTGGCTACTGGTGGAATTGAACTGGTGTCTTCATCTTCTCTGTTCACCTGTTCCCATCAAGATGTGGGAGTCGCTATATAACCTTGCTGCTTTGTTAGTTGCTTGCCGGTCAACAATGTTATCAGAAGCCTCTCTGTGCTTGTTCCTGCTCCTAGACAACTACTAGATAAGTTGGACTCTTGTCCATGTTTGTTTTTGCATTTTTGTTCCAGTTCACAGCTGTAGTTTCGTTACTGTGTCTGGAAAGCTCTTGTGAACAGGAATTGCCACTCTGGTGTTATGAGTTAATGCCAGAGTTTTAAAGTAATTTCTGGATGGTGTTTTGATAGGGTTTTCAGCTGACCATGAAAGTGTTCTTTCTGTCTTCTGCTATGTAGTAAGTGGACCTCAAATTTGCTAAACCTATTTTCATACTACGTTTTGTTATTTCATCTTAATTCACCGCCAATACATGTGGGGGGCCTCTGTCTCCTTTCGGGGTATTTCTCTAGAGGTGAGCTAGGACTAATATTTTCCTCTGCTAGCATTATTTAGTCCTCCGGCTGGTGCTGGGCATCTAGAATCAACGTAGGCATGCTACCCGGCCACTGCTAGTTGTGTGTTAGGTTTAGTTCATGGTCAGCTCAGTTCCCATCTTCCAAGAGCTAGTTCCTATATATGCTGATGCTATGTTCTCTTGCCATTGAGATCATGACAGTTTGACCGGCCCACAAAGTGTTAATTGTTTGGGCTGAAGCAGGAGATAGAGAAGTGTTTAAGGGAAATTTTTTTTTTTTTCCCTTCAGAGTTTTGCTGCCTAGCCCTTAATTGCTGTCTAGCTGCTTCTTACCTCCTCTTAACCCTTGAATGGCTCTGTGTCCACCTGTTTGTAATGGATCTTCAGAGTGTAACTGCAGGTTTGAATAATCTCGCCACGAAGGTACAAAATTTGCAAGATTTTGTTTGTCATGCACCTGTATCTGAGCCGAGAATTCCTTTGCCGGAATTTTTCTCGGGGAATAGATCTGGGTTTCAGAATTTTCGAAATAATTGCAAATTATTTTTGTCCCTGAAATCTCGCTCTGCCGGAGACCCTGCACAGCAGGTCAGGATTGTGATTTCCTTGCTCCGGGGCGACCCTCAAGACTGGGCTTTTTCATTGACACCAGGGGATCCTGCGTTGCTCAATGTGGATGCGTTTTTTCTGGCCTTGGGGTTGCTTTATGACGAACCTCATTTGGAGCTTCAGGCAGAAAAAACTTTGATGTCCCTATCTCAGGGGCAAGATGAAGCGGAAATTTACTGCCAAAGATTCCGTAAATGGTCTGTGCTTACTCAGTGGAATGAGTGCGCCCTGGCGGCGACTTTCAGAGAGGGTCTCTCTGATGCCATTAAGGATGTTATGGTGGGGTTCCCTGTGCCTGCGGGTCTGAATGAGTCCATGACAATGGCTATTCAGATCGATAGGCGTTTGCGGGAGCGCAAACCAGTGCACCATCTGGCGGTGTCCACTGAGAAGTCGCCAGAGAGTATGCAGTGTGATAGAATTCTGTCCCGAAGCGAGCGGCAGAATTTTAGACGGAAAAATGGGTTGTGTTTCTATTGTGGTGATTCTACTCATGTTATATCAGCATGCTCTAAACGCACTAAAAAGCTTGGTAAATCTGTTTCCATTTGCACCTCACCGTCTAAGTTTATTCTATCTGTGACCCTGATTTGCTCTTTGTCATCTATTACCACGGACGCCTATGTCGACTCTGGCGCCGCTTTGAGTCTTATGGATTGGTCCTTTGCCAAACGCTGTGGGTATGATTTAGAGCCTTTGGAGACTCCTATTCCTCTGAAGGGGATTGACTCCACCCCATTGGCTAATAATAAACCACAATACTGGACACAAGTAACTATGCGTATTAATCCGGATCACCAGGAGATTATTCGCTTTCTGGTGCTGTATAATCTACATGATGATTTGGTGCTAGGATTGCCTTGGCTGCAATCTCACAACCCAGTCCTCGACTGGAGAGCTATGTCTGTGTTGAGCTGGGGATGTAAGGGAGCTCATGGGGATGTACCTGTGGTTTCCATTTCATCATCTATTCCCTCTGAAATTCCTGAGTTCCTGTCTGACTATCGTGACGTCTTTGAAGAATCCAAGCTTGGTTCGTTACCTCCGCACCGAGAGTGCGATTGTGCCATAGATTTAATCCCGGGTAGTAAATACCCAAAGGGTCGTTTATTTAATCTGTCTGTGCCTGAACATGCTGCTATGCGAGAATATATAAAGGAGTCCTTGGAAAAGGGACATATTCGTCCATCGTCATCTCCCTTAGGAGCCGGTTTTTTCTTTGTGTCAAAAAAAGACGGCTCTTTGAGACCATGTATTGATTATCGGCTTTTGAATAAAATCACTGTTAAATATCAATACCCATTGCCGTTGCTGACTGATTTGTTTGCTCGCATAAAGGGGGCCAAGTGGTTCTCTAAGATTGACCTTCGTGGGGCGTATAATTTGGTGCGAATCAGGCAGGGGGATGAGTGGAAAACCGCATTTAATACGCCCGAGGGCCACTTTGAGTATTTAGTGATGCCTTTTGGTCTTTCAAATGCTCCGTCAGTTTTCCAGTCCTTTATGCATGATATTTTTCGCGATTATTTGGATAAATTTATGATTGTGTATCTGGATGATATTCTGATTTTTTCGGATGACTGGGACTCTCATGTCCAGCAAGTCAGGAGGGTTTTTCAGGTTTTGCGGTCCAATTCTTTGTGTGTGAAGGGTTCTAAGTGTGTTTTTGGGGTACAGAGGATTTCCTTTTTGGGATATATTTTTTCCCCCTCTTCCATTGAAATGGATCCTGTCAAGGTTCAAGCTATTTGTGATTGGACGCAGCCCTCTTCTCTTAAGAGTCTTCAGAAATTTTTGGGCTTTGCTAACTTTTATCGTCGATTTATTGCTGGTTTTTCGGATATTGCTAAGCCATTGACCGATTTGACTAAGAAGGGTGCTGATGTTGCTGATTGGTCCCCTGATGCTGTGGAGGCCTTTCGGGAGCTTAAGCGCCGTTTTTCCTCTGCCCCTGTGTTGCGTCAGCCTGATGTTGCTCTACCTTTTCAGGTTGAGGTCGACGCTTCTGAGATCGGAGCTGGGGCAGTGTTGTCGCAGAAAAGTTCTGACTGCTCCGTGATGAGGCCTTGTGCCTTCTTTTCCCGTAAATTTTCGCCCGCTGAGCGGAATTATGATGTTGGGAATCGGGAGCTTTTGGCCATGAAGTGGGCTTTTGAGGAGTGGCGCCATTGGCTTGAGGGGGCCAGACATCAGGTGGTGGTATTGACGGACCACAAAAATTTGATTTATCTTGAGACCGCCAGGCGCCTGAATCCTAGACAGGCGCGCTGGTCATTATTTTTCTCTCGGTTTAATTTTGTGGTGTCATACCTACCGGGTTCTAAGAATGTTAAGGCGGATGCCCTTTCTAGGAGTTTTGAGCCTGACTCGCCTGGTAACTCTGAGCCCACAGGTATCCTTAAGGATGGAGTGGTATTGTCAGCCGTTTCTCCAGACCTGCGGCGGGCCTTGCAGGAGTTTCAGGCGGATAGACCTGATCGTTGCCCACCTGATAAACTGTTTGTTCCTGATGATTGGACCAGTAGAGTAATCTCTGAGGTTCATTCTTCTGCGTTGGCAGGTCATCCTGGCATTTTTGGTACCAGGGATTTGGTGGCAAGGTCCTTCTGGTGGCCTTCCCTGTCACGAGATGTGCGAGGCTTTGTGCAGTCTTGTGACGTTTGTGCTCGGGCCAAGCCTTGTTGTTCTCGGGCTAGTGGATTATTGTTGCCCTTGCCTATTCCTAAGAGGCCTTGGACGCACATCTCGATGGATTTTATTTCAGATCTGCCTGTTTCTCAGAAGATGTCTGTCATCTGGGTGGTGTGTGACCGTTTCTCTAAGATGGTCCATTTGGTTCCTCTGCCCAAGTTGCCTTCTTCTTCCGAGTTGGTTCCTCTGTTTTTTCAAAATGTTGTTCGTTTGCATGGTATTCCTGAGAATATCGTTTCTGACAGAGGGACTCAATTCGTGTCTTGGCGGGCATTCTGTGCTAGGATGGGCATAGATTTATCTTTTTCGTCCGCTTTCCATCCTCAGACGAATGGCCAGACCGAGCGGATTAATCAGACCCTGGAGACATATCTGAGGTGTTTTGTGTCTGCTGACCAGGATGATTGGGTTGCTTTTTTGCCATTGGCGGAGTTCGCTCTCAATAATCGGGCCAGCTCTGCCACTTTGGTGTCCCCGTTTTTCTGTAATTCGGGGTTTCATCCTCGATTTTCCTCTGGTCAGGTGGAATCTTCGGATTGTCCTGGAGTGGATGCTGTGGTGGAGAGATTGCATCAGATCTGGGGGCAGGTGGTGGACAATTTGAGGTTGTCCCAGGAGAAGACTCAGCTTTTTGCCAACCGCCACCGTCGTGTTGGTCCTCGGCTTTGTGTTGGGGATTTGGTGTGGTTGTCTTCTCGTTTTGTCCCTATGAGGGTCTCTTCTCCTAAGTTTAAGCCTCGGTTCATTGGCCCGTATAAGATATTGGAGATTCTTAACCCTGTTTCCTTCCGTTTGGACCTCCCTGCATCCTTTTCTATTCATAACGTTTTTCATCGGTCATTATTGCGCAGGTATGAGGTACCGGTTGTGCCTTCCGTTGAGCCTCCTGCTCCGGTGTTGGTTGAGGGTGAGTTGGAGTACGTTGTGGAGAAAATCTTAGACTCTCGTGTTTCCAGACGGAGACTCCAGTATCTGGTCAAGTGGAAGGGATACGGCCAGGAGGATAATTCTTGGGTGAATGCATCTGATGTTCATGCCTCTGATCTGGTTCGTGCCTTTCATAGGGCCCATCCTGATCGCCCTGGTGGTTCTGGTGAGGGTTCGGTGCCCCCTCCTTGAGGGGGGGGTACTGTTGTGAATTTGGATTCTGGGCTCCCCCGGTGGCTACTGGTGGAATTGAACTGGTGTCTTCATCTTCTCTGTTCACCTGTTCCCATCAAGATGTGGGAGTCGCTATATAACCTTGCTGCTTTGTTAGTTGCTTGCCGGTCAACAATGTTATCAGAAGCCTCTCTGTGCTTGTTCCTGCTCCTAGACAACTACTAGATAAGTTGGACTCTTGTCCATGTTTGTTTTTGCATTTTTGTTCCAGTTCACAGCTGTAGTTTCGTTACTGTGTCTGGAAAGCTCTTGTGAACAGGAATTGCCACTCTGGTGTTATGAGTTAATGCCAGAGTTTTAAAGTAATTTCTGGATGGTGTTTTGATAGGGTTTTCAGCTGACCATGAAAGTGTTCTTTCTGTCTTCTGCTATGTAGTAAGTGGACCTCAAATTTGCTAAACCTATTTTCATACTACGTTTTGTTATTTCATCTTAATTCACCGCCAATACATGTGGGGGGCCTCTGTCTCCTTTCGGGGTATTTCTCTAGAGGTGAGCTAGGACTAATATTTTCCTCTGCTAGCATTATTTAGTCCTCCGGCTGGTGCTGGGCATCTAGAATCAACGTAGGCATGCTACCCGGCCACTGCTAGTTGTGTGTTAGGTTTAGTTCATGGTCAGCTCAGTTCCCATCTTCCAAGAGCTAGTTCCTATATATGCTGATGCTATGTTCTCTTGCCATTGAGATCATGACAGACAAGGTATGAAAAAATTAGATATTTCACGAAAACTTAAGAGTGATCATCATACTCTGATGATATTTGTGACTGAAACAGAGCACAGACAGAGTTCATGCAAATAAAGGCATAATGAGGAAGGTTTCTGCCAGACAAATTCATTGGATTAAGAGAGCAGCTGCCAAAATACCATTACAAAGCAGCAAACAGTTATTTGAAGCTGCTGGTGCGTCTGGAGTACCTCGAACCTCAAGGTGTAGGGTCCTTCAAAGGCTTGCTGTGGTGCATAAACCTACTATTCGACCACTCCTAAACAGTGTTCACAAGCAGAAACGGTTGCAGTGGGCCCAGACATACATGAAAACTAATTTTCAAACAGTCTTGTTTACTGATGAGTGTCGAGCAACCCTGGACGGTCCAGATGGATGGAGTAGTGGATGGTTGGTGGATGGCTACCATGTCCCAACAAGGCTGCGACATCAGCAAGGAGGTGGAGGAGTCATGTTTTGTGCTGGAATCATGGGGAACCAGCTGGTAGGGCCCTTTAAGGTTCCTGAAGGTGTGAAAATGACCTCAGCAAAGTAAATAGAGTTTCTGACTGACAACTTTCTTCCATGGTCTAAAAAGCAGAAACGTGCCTTGAGGAGCAAAATCATCTTCATGCATGACAATGAATACCTCGGAGTAATTGGCTGCTATGGGCATAAAAGGAGAAAAAATCATGGTGTGGCCACCATCTTCCCCTGACCTCAACCCTATAGAGAACCTTTGGAGTATCATCAAACAAAAGATCTATGAGGGTGGGAGGCAGTTCACATCAAAACAGAAGCTCTGGGAGGCTATTCTGACTTCATGCAAAGAAATACAAGCAGAAACTCTCCAAAAACTCACAAGTTCAATGGATGCAAGAATTGTGACGGTGATATCAAAGAAGGGGTCCTATGTTAACTTGTAACTTGGCCTGTTAGGATGTTTTGGAGTTACATAGCTTTTTTGTTCTGTGAATGTGACCTCCTAATGCTGCAAATTCCACTAATGAGCATTTTCAGTTCTTTAAAACATATCAAATGTTTAGAAATTCTACTGTGCCTAATAATTTGGAACAGTGCATTTTGAGTTTTTATTCATTTTGGAGATTATACTGTTATCATTGGGAGGTTTCTTCAATAAAATTCGATGTATACTCTAATGGGTGATGACTTTTATTAGACTGACTGTCATTTGCACTGACCATTTAGGAAAATCCGAGAAAAATGTAATTTGCATAATAATTTGGAACATAGTGTAGTTCTGCCTACGGCGTGTGCAGTTTAATCTGGTATATCCTGATTAGTCCTGCTGTTTTAGCTGCCTGAACTCGTGTCTCTGTTTTTCCCCTGTTCCTGTCTTGACTCAGTGTTTGCCCTTAGGGTACTGTCTCACAGTGGCACTTTGATCGCTACGACGGTACGATCCGTGACGTTCCAGCGATATCCATACGATATCGCTGTGTCTGACACGCAGCAGCGATCAGGGACCCCGCTGTGAATCGTACGTCGTAGCAGATCGTTTGGAACTTTATTTCGTCGCTGGATCTCCCGCTGTCATCGTTGGATCGGTGTGTGTGACACCGATCCAACGATGCGTTCACTTGTAACCAGGGTAAACATCGGGTTACTAAGCGCAGGGCCGCGCTTAGTAACCCGATGTTTACCCTGGTTACCATCGTAAAAGTAAAAAAACCAAACAGTACATACTCACCTTCGCGTCCCCCGGCGTCCGCTTCCTGCACTGACTGAGCGCCGGCCGTAAAGTGAAAGCACAGCACAGCGGTGACGTCACCGCTCTGCTGTTAGGGCCGGCGCTCAGTCAGTGCAGGGAACCAGACGCCGGGGGATGCGAAGGTGAGTATGTACTGTTTGTTTTTTTTACTTTTACGATGGTAACCAGGGTAAACAGCAGGTTACTAAGCGCGGCCCTGCACTTAGTAACCCGATGTTTACCCTGGTTACCCGGGGACTTCGGCATTGTTGGTCGCTGGAGAGCTGTCTGTGTGACAGCTCTCCAGCGACCACACAACGACTTACCAACGATCACGGCCAGGTCGTATCGCTGGTCGTGATCGTTGGTAAATCGTTATGTGAGACGGTACCCTTAGTGTGCAGACCCCCCCCCCTAGTTTTGACTTGGCTTGTATCATGATTTGTTTTTGTCTTCTGTCTTTGGCTTATCCGCTCCTGTTACTGACCTTTTGGCTTGTCTCCAACTCTGTATTGTCTTAGGGTATGTGCACACGTCAGGATTTCTTGCAGAAATTTCCTGAAGAAAACCGGAAATTTTCTGCAAGAAATCCGCATTTTTTTTTTGCATTTTTTTTAGCATTTTGCAAGCATAATTAGCTTGCAGAGTGCTAAAGTTTTCCAAGCGATCTGTAGCATCGCTTGGAAAACTGATTGACAGGTTGGTCACACTTGTCAAACATAGTGTTTGACAAGTGTGACCAACTTTTTACTATAGATGCAGCGTATGCAGCATCAATAGTAAAAGATAGAATTTTTAAAAATAATATAAAAAAATAAAAAAAATGGTTATACTCACCTGCAGACATCCGATCTCCTTAGCGGCATCCGTTCATATAGATGGTGTGTGTGTGCAGGACCTTCGATTACGTCACGGTCACGTGACCGCGACGTCATCGCAGGTCCTTCACACACACCAGCTATAGGAACGGAAGCGGCAGCGTGCACCGATGAGAGGCGGGAAGACTCCGGGGGCCATCGAAGGTGAGTATATCACTATTTTTTATTTTAATTCTTTTTTTTTTACCAATTATATGGTGCCCAGTCCGTGGAGGAGAGTCTCCTCTCCTCCACCCTGGGTACCAACCGCACATAATCTGCTTACTTCCCGCATGGTGGGCACAGCCACATGCGGAAAGTAAGCAGATCAATGCTTTCCTAGGTGTGCAGAATCCCCGCAATTCTGCAAATTTAATGAACATGTTGCTTTTTTTTTCCGCGATGCGATTTTTTCGCGGAAAAAAATGCAACATTTGCACAAGAAATGCGGAATACACTGAGGCATATGTAAGCGTTTTTTTGCGTTTATTTCGCGTTTTTATCACGTTTTTATAGCGAAAAAACGCAAAAAAAACTTGAAAAATACTGAACGTGTGCACATGGCCTTACTCTGTCATATGTGAGGGTCGCTATGTGTCCCCCAGGATGTGCTCGGGAGCATATTACATCTGCTGGAGTGCCCTGTGCTCGCAGCAGGTTGCCTGTGAGTCACAGGGAAGAATAAAAGTGATTGTGAACTGGGTCAAGTTATTTGACCAAGAAATTATTCAGGAAAATCTGGTATGGGCTTGTATTTTTGAAATGGACTGCAAGAAGGTAGTGGGGTCAGTCCGTTTCCTACAGCCCAGATCTTATAAGTGGCCCATGGTCGCAGAGTCTGGAGGAAAGAAAAAAAAAACCCTGCAAGAGAGTTTGGGTGTGTCAGTGTTAGCTTTGAAGCAGACCTAGCAGGAGACTTATGCAGAGCTCTTTCTGTGTGTAGCAAAACGGGACCAGGCAGAGTCTAAAAGCCTGACACCCTAGCGTACCCGGTGGCGTAGTACGTATGCGGCAACGGATTGCGGACTGTCTTTATTTTTCCCGGGACTTGTTTACTTTTTCTGCTTGTGTGTACGCTGTAAAATAAACAAGACTTTATTTTGAACCTTGATCTGGGTCACTGCCTTCTCACTGCATAGCAAAGACATTGCTGCATCACATATGGTGGAGAATGCGGGCAGTGTGAATTAAGGCATACCCCAACGCCATTTGCATGTCTGTTATTAGGCTGGCTACATTTCAACCCAGGCCTTTGGACAAAATAGAGGAGATCCTGAGGCAGCTGGTCCTCACACAGCAACAGACTAACAACAGACTAACAACAGATCTGTTGCTGCAGCAAATTACAGCCCTGCATGAGGCACCTCCAGCACCGACCCCAGAATGTCACGATGCCCGAGACAAGGTCCACTCCCTTTGAGGAAATTGAGTCCGGAAGATGATGTGAAAGCTTTCCTCACCATCTATGAGTGCATGGCAGAGCTGGAGATCCTGCCAACGGCACAGTGGGCAGAAGTCGTGGCTCAGTTCCTGAGGGGTGACACTCTAAAGGCCTACATTGACTTCAGTCGGGAGGACGCCCAGGACTATTCCAAGCTAAAATGTGAGATCCTCGCCTGACTGGACGTAAATATTTATGTGAGAGCCCAACGGGTGTTTTCGTGGACTTTTGTGGAAACCCAGCCTGCCTGGTCTCAGGTTTATGACTTACTGCAGCCTGTGAAAAGGTGGCTCCAACCTGAGACTTTAACCACACTTCAGATAGCAGAGAGGGTGGTGGTCAACCGATTGGTGAGGTGCCAGCAGCCATACAGCATTGGGTGGGTCAAGGGGACTCTAGACTAGGTTGAAGGACTGATAGAGCGATATAAGTCCACTCAGGACTTTATACGGGACACTGCTCTGCTTCAGCTGTCACGTAAAGTTCCAGCCGCTCTGCATTCTGAGAAGTCCATGACCCTTCACTGAGACAAAACCGGACTGAGCCCGTGTTGGGATGTCTTGAGAAAAGGGTGACCACACACCTGTGTCCCCTAGATTGGCCCCAAGGTCAACTCGTGCCACAGTCATTGAGTGTTGGTGATGCCAAAATCCTGGAAATGTGGTTGCCAATTCCCCCCTAACAAAAGAACCCATGGACTGCAGGTATAACCACTGTGTATCTATGTTTGCCCAGCCAGTCTGCATTGCCACTACAGACCCTGCTGGTACCGAACCTCAGCTGTGCAAAGTACTCATTAATGGGTACCAGATGGATGCTCTATTGGACTCAGGGAGCTTGGTGACTCTGGTACACGGGTCCCTGGTTGCAGGGGACAGTCCTAATGGACGGAAGGTGGGGGTAGTGTGCATACATTGGGACCTCCGAGAGTACCCGACTGCTCTCCACTCCGTGTGGGGAGATAAAACATGTGATGGGAGTGGTAAAGAATCTTCCGTATGGGGCTGTATTGGGAAGAGACTTGCCCCTGTTCTGGTCACTCTGGGAGACCAGAGTTAACCCTCTCAGGGTAAAAAGTATTCCGGGTGCAGAACCCAAAGATCCTGAGTCAGGGATACCTGCCGTAGGGGTCGCCACCATAGGGACAGTGTGTAATCCCGATAGGTTTTCCCTAGAGGTATTGGCAGAAGAGGTGATGGAGAACCCACCGATTCCTGAGCTGGAGGTGTCACCTGGTAAATTCGGGACTGCCCAGCTCCAGGATCCCACTCTGACCCGGGCAAGGGAAAGAGTAATCGAGGTGAATGGGGTGGCTCAACAACCCGGTGCAGAAAAGGAGTTTCCCCGGATGATGATCACCCAGGAGTTACTGTACAGGGTTGATAAAATCAGGGATAAGGAGGTAGAACAACTGGTAGTGCCCCAATCCTATCATCGGGCGGTGCTCGACATGTTGGGAGGGCATTTGGGGGCCAAAAAGACGCTAGAGCGCATATTGCAGAGGTTTGTTTTGGCCTGTTGTCTAAGTTGAGGTCAAAAGGTACTGCGACACATGTCTGGAGTGACAACTATCCTCACCCACCACGAACTACCGGAGTGCATTAGTGCCTCTGCCCATTATTGAGGTACCTTTTGAGCGGATTGCGATGAATCTGGTAGGACCAATAGTAAAATCCGCCCGGGGCCACCAGCACATATTAGTAGTCGTAGACTACGCCACCCGGTACCCAGAGGCAGTACCACTCCGCCACACTTCGGCTAAACTAATAGCCCATGAACTATTTGCCATGTTTTGTCACCTTGGGCTCCCCAAGGAGATCCTTACAGATCATGGAACCCCTTTTATGTCTAAGGTGATCAGGGAGCTATGTAAGTTGCTCCAGATTAAACAGTTACATACATCGGTATATCATCCACAAACTGATGGGTTGGTGGAGTGGTTTAATAAGACCCTTAAGGCCATGCTCAAAAAGGTGGTTGCCAAGGATGGGAGGGATTGGGATGTGTTAGTGCCCTAATGTTCGCCATCCGTGAGGTACCGCAGGCATCCACAGGGTTCTCCCCATTTGAGCTATTGTATGGCAGGCACCCGAGGGGACTGCTGGATGTAGCCAAAGAGACTTGGGAACAGGAGTGTTATGATCCTAGTGGGAAAGGATCTCTTGTATTCCTGCTAGGTTTGCAAAACTAAAAACCAGCTCTAGGGAGGTGGTAACTAGGCTGACCGCATACCTAATCCTAACACACAACTAGAAGTAGCCGGTGAACGTACCTAAACAATTCCTAGACGTCCCGAGCCAGCCGGAGAACTAACTACCCCTAGAGGGAAAAGAAGACCTCACTTGCCTCTAGGGAAATTAACCCCAAGATATAGGAAGCCCCCAACAAATAATAACGGTGAGGTAAGAGGAAAACACAAACATAGAGATGAAAATCAGATTCAGCAAAGTGAGGCCCACTAAGACTAGATAGCTGAAAATAGGAAGTGGACTATGCGGTCAGCAGAAAACCCTGTAAAACATCCACGCTGGATATTCAAGAACCCCCACACCGACTAACGGTGTGAGGGGAGAATATCAGCACCCCTAGAGCTACCAGCAAGCAAGAAAATCACATTTTGGCAAGCTGGACAAAAAAAAACATGAATAAGACAAATGATCCAAAGTATGCAAACAACACTTAGCTTCTCTTGCTAGAGACAGATGGCAGGAATCAGGAAGAAACAGATTTGGACTGAATACATTGATGACCGGCACAAGACTGAGGCTCCAAGAGGGCTAAATAGGGAACACCCACAGCCCTAACGAAACAGCTGAAGTCCAAGCCAGAAGAAAGACTATACAATACCGCTTGTGACCACAAGAGGGAGCCCAGAAACACAGTTCACAACACAGGAGATCACTCCTCATAAAAGTGTCATCGAGTATGTGGCAAGTATGCAGGATCGGATTGCGGTCGTGCGGCCCATAGTAAAGGAGCATTTGTTGGATGTCCAGGCCACTCAGAGCCGCACGTATAATTAGGAAAGTAAGGAGACTGGGTGTTGGTACTAGTACCCATCCCAGAGAGTAAACTCATGGCCAAGTGGCAAGGGCCTTATGAGATGTGGGGGAAAGTGGGGGAAGTGAATTACAAAGTGTACCAACCTGGGAAAAGGAAACCTGAGCAACTATACCATGTAAACCTGCTAAAGGCCTGGAAGGACAGAGAATGTTTGGTGACAGAGCCGACTCCAGTCATACAAACGGGGTTCCCTCTGGCACTGGCCAAGGACACAGCCGGGTGTGAGGTAAAAGTAAATGACACACTCAAAAAACAGCAGCATCGGGAGGCTCGAGCTTTGGTGCAGCAGAATACAGATGTATTCTCAGAGCTGCTGGGGCGAGCTTTGGTGTTTCAGCATGACATTGTCACTGAACCCTGGGTAAGGGTGCAGATGAATCCAGAAGCCCAAAGGCAAGCCATCGTAGCCGAGGTGAAGCAAATGCTCCATTTGGGAGTCATTGAGGAGTTCTGAAATGAGTGGGCCAGCCCCATTGTTCTAATACCAAAACCAAACGTTATTACGCTTCTGTAATGACTTCAGGAGGTTAAATGAAGTGTCAAAATTTGACCTCTTTGACCTCTGTCCCATGCCACGGGTGGATGAGCTAAATGAGAGACTGGAGGAGGCCCAGTACTTCCCCACCTTGGATCTCACAAAAGGTTACTGGCAGGTCCCCTTAACAGAGTCAGCGAAAGAAAAGACCGCTTTTATAACACCAGAGGGTCTCTATCAATATGTTGTCTTGCCTTTTGCGTTACATGGGGCTGATGGACATTGTGTTAGCACCACATCGAGATTACGCATCGGCCTATTTGGATGACATAGTCATCTTTAGTACCGACTGGGATACCCATCTGTCCCAGGTAGAAGCAGTGCTGGAGTCTCTTAGAGTCGCTGGGTTAACAGCAAACCCAAAGAAATGCGCGATAGGTCTCACGGAGGCCTGCTACTTAGGATACGTGATCAGCCATGGGGTTATCAAGCCCCAAGTGAACAAGATTGAGGCCATTCAAAACTGGCCCAAACCCTTAAGTACCAAACAAGTGAGGGCATTCCTTGGCATCATTGGGTATTACCATCGATTTATGCCCAATTTTGCTGGGAAATCAGCACCTTTAATGGACCTGTTAAAAGGTAAGAAAATGGTGATGGTCAAGTGGAATCCTCAAGCGGAGGAAGCGTTCCAGTCTCTGAAGTTGGCGTTGTGTGGACAGCCGGTCTTCATCAGCCCTGACTTCAAGAAAACCTTTATTGTGCAAACCGATGCCTCAGAGGTAGGCTTAGGAGTGGTGCTGTCGCAAGAGGTGAACAGGGATGAGCATCAAGTCACCTATTTGAGCAGGAAACCGACCCCGGCAGAGAAAAGTTATAGCGTAGTGGAGGAGTGCTTGGCGATTAAATGGGCCTTGGAGTCCCTACGCTACTATTTGCTCGAGCGTCAGTTTCGGTTGGTAACAGACCATTCACCCCTCGTCTGGATGAGAAATGCAAAAGAGAGGAATGCCCGAGTCACCAGATGGTTCTTGCCCCCACAAAACTTCAGCTTCTCAGTGGAACATCAGGCGGGGAAATCACAGGGAAATGCAGATGCCCTGTCACGGGCCCCCTGTATAGTGACAAATGTTCAACCCCACAAGTTTGAACAAAGGGGGGGGGGGTATGTGAGGCAGCTATGTGTCCCCCAGGATGTGCTCAGAAGCATATTAGATCCGCTGGAGTGCCCTGTGCTCACAGCAGGTTGCCTGTAAGACACAGGGAAGAATAAAAGTGAGTGTGAACTGGGTCAAGTTATTTGACCAAGAAATTATTCAGGAAAACCCAGTATGGGCTTTTATTTTTTAAGCAGACTGCAGGAAGGTAGTGGAGCCGGTCCATTTCCTCCAGCCCACATCTTATAAATGGGCCATGGCCACAGAGTCTGGAGGGAAGAAAAAAAAACCTGCAAGAGAGTTTGGGTTTGTCAGTGTTGGCTTGGAAGCAGACCTAGCAGGAGACTTAGGCCATGTGCACACATTCAGGATTTTTCGCGTTTTTTTCGCATTTTTTCGCTATAAAACATGATAAAAACGCTAACATATGCCTCCTATTATTTACAGGGTATTCCGCATTTTTTGTGCAAATGTTGCAATTTTTTCCGCGAAAAAATCGCATCGCGGAAAAAAAGCAACATGTTCATTAAAATTGCGGAATTGCGGGGATTCCGCACACCTAGGAGTGCATTGATCTGCTTACTTCCAGCACGGGGCTGTGCACACCATGCGGGAAGTAAGCAGATTATGTGCGGTTGGTACCCAGGGTGGAGGAGAGGAGACTCTCCTCCACGGACTGGGCACCATATAATTGGTAAGAAAAAAAGAATTAAAATAAAAAATAGTCATATACTTACCCTCTGATGGCCCCCGGAGTGTTCCCGCCTCTCCGGTGCATGCTGCCGCTTCCGTTTCTTTAGATGGTCTGTGTGGGACCTGCGATGACGTCGCGGTCTTGTGATTGGTCGCGTGACCTCTCATGTGACCGCTCACGCGACCAATCACAAGCCGCGACGTCATCGAAGGTCCTTCACACACAAACCATCTATAGGAACGGACGCCGCCGAGGAGATCGGCTGTCTGCAGGTGAGTATAACCTTTTTTTTAATTTCTTTATTATTTTTAAACATTCTATCTTTTACTATTGATGCTGCATAGGCAGCATCTATAGTAAAAAGTTGGTCACACTTGTCAAACACTACGTTTGACAAGTGTGACCAACCTGTCAATCAGTTTTCCAAGCGATGCTACAGATCGCTTGGAAAACTTTAGCATTCTGCAAGCTAACTACGCTCGCAGAATGCTAAAAAAAAAAGCGAAAAAAACGGAAAAAAAAACGCAAAAAAAAATGCGGATTTCTTGCAGAAAATTTCCGGTTTTCTTCAGGAAATTTCTGCAAGAAATCCGGACGTGTGCACAGGCACACCTCTCCAGTTCTGTCCATCTGTTATTCCCATAGATAAGAATGATGTAATGTGACGTCATTAGAATCTCTCACCTCTCCAGTAAGCCGGAAGAGGATCTCTAGGGTGAGGTGTAATATCCTCTCCGCCATCTTGTCTCTGTCCATATCCATCTTTGATGGGTAAATCAGGACAATTCTCTTTTGTAGAAGATCTTCACTGAGAGGATTCGATATTGTAGAGACCTGAATGAGAAGATGAGCCGATGTAACATCATAAGAATCCTGTGTAATAATACAATTACTGGAGATAATAAGGGAAACATATGAGTAGGTTTATTATTTTACAGCAGGTCAGCTGTTTAGGTGCAGACCTGCTTCCTCTCTACTGCCATCTAGTGAAGCCTGCACCTACCTGCATTGCAGCTGCATGACAGTAATGTTCTAGTGCACATAGCACTAAGGTGCTTGTTTTGTGCATCTTGGCCTGGTTTAACAGGCAGCCTGAGAGATGGGCGGGTCTGACTGCCCACATAGCCTACCCATGGCTCTGGTTCTTAGGGTAAAATGGAGTCTGTTTGTTTGACAAATGGTCTGTGTGTGTGGAGTTAAAAAGGTGTAGGATGCTAGTAGGTGCGTAGGATGCAGTGACACACAGGAGGCAAAACAAGGGTTAAGGGTTCTTTATGCATAAGAACAGTAATGGTACAAGCAGCGGGGTAAGGAATGTGATTGGAGGATGGGGGAAAGTCAAATGCAACAGAATGTAACAGGTTAACTTATCAGTCTCTGTGCGCTGGAGGAAGGCGGCTGGAAGATCCCATGGTGGCGCCTCAGGCGGTGCGAGATGTCTCCGATCCGGACCCGCAGATGAGCGATGCACTTTCTCCTTGCGATGACGAATGCTCCGAGTTCTTCGGCACGTGTTCTCCTGATCTGTGTGCACGGTGAGGCAGGGGTGATGGTAGGCAGCACAGAAGAAGCAGAGAGTTCAGTGAGCAAGGCCACAGTAGGAGCACACAGTCCAGCGGACAGCCACAGGCATGGGCCGGCCCTCAGCAGACACCGCAAGGATGGGACTAAGCGGTGCCTCCGCGGTGGTGAGTGGAGTGAAGATCTGTACTTTATCCTGGTCACTACCCAGTGAGGAAGTCTCTCTGTATTGAGGGTAGGATGTGTCGGCAGTCTGGCTAGCTGGGGGTATAGGCACAGCTAGCGGGCGTGGGTCCGTAAAGAGGGAGTTAACCATCTTACTACTCACAAGCTCGATTCCCACCAACTTTCCTCTCTTCCCACTTAAACTGCTATTTATGTCCGACCCGCCCCATCAGTCAGGTGCCCTGTACTGTTCCTGTCAGTAATCTCTTCCCGTGCAACACTGGTGACAGCCCCGACGGTTCCGGCCCAGATACGCAGGAGAGAACATCGACTTGGTCCTCCTCCCTACAATGGCCTCCTGTGTTTAATTTCAAGACTGAGCTGTATATTGGATACTTTCCAGCCTGTATGTCCTGGACTGTCTCTAAAGTGCCATTGTTGGAACTGATAACTTTGTGATAAGGCATATGCAAACCTGGAAACTGAAATCTTGTTGCACTTGCAGGTGACAATAGCTGTCACGGCACAATGGGTCCACCGCTGGGTGTATCACCTCCTCGCTCACAAATATTTGGTCTGTTGCACTGTGTCCAAAAAATGGTTGCAGCCAGAGTCCTCTACCCATGCACAGATGGTATATTGAGCATTAATGTACCAGTTCATGCACTCCTTTCTGAGACCAATACAGACCTGGCTTACCCAGGGTGATTCCCAGAACACCAATGACCTGGTTGGACTAGTAAAAAGGTATCAAGGGGTCGAGTGTTCAATGAAGAGGCAACTCACTTCATACTGGGGGTCTCAATAGGGGGCAGAAGCCCATAAAGGGGTGTGGTATCCAAGGTCCAATGGCTTGAGGGAGATTATGTCAAAAGTCCCAACTGGCGATATATGCTGGAAATGTCACGGCCTAGGCCATATAACTCCCCCGTTGTCCCCTGACTTCCGAGCAGATGGACTGTAGCTTGGATCGCTGCTGTTCATACTTTTTGTATCCAGCCTGCAGTGTGACCTGTCCACCCAGCGAAGGGCCACAAGCTTGTCCCGTAAAGGTGAATGGTCGGCAAGTGACGTGACTGCTAAACTCGGGGAGTTTGACCCTCATGAGGGCCACACTTCCTCTCCAGCTGACCCCTGGGAAGAAAATTGGTGTCCATTGCATTCATAGAGATGCTAAAGACTATGCAGTTGCCAGAGTGGATATTGAAATGATTGAATGTGCTGAGTCCCACAAGGTCGACGTGGTTCAGGACTTATTTGTACCCCATTACCATATGTCGAGACATTTGTTTGTTTTGACAGTTGTGGAGGGGGACAGTTCTCGGTTGCTTGTATAAGAGACAGGTCGCCCCTAAACAAGTGTCACCACACTCAGAGTTTGACGAGTTTCTCTTATGTGTCCTGGGGGATGAGGAAGTAGTGTCCCCTGAGGCCGACATTCCTGAGTTAGGGGTAACCAGTGAGAATGTTGGGTCTACCCAAGGTAGCAACCTAACTCTAAAGGAGGTATTCAATAATGTAACCATCATAAACAGTTTAGCGCATGAGCCAGCAACTGACACCAGGTATTCCTATTTTATCTTGAGTGGAGACTTTTTGAACAGTGTTTCTAAAGTCAGAGAGGCAATAGTGGAGCAATTGTTGGTACCAGGACCCTATAGACAGAGGATGATGGACATGGCACATTCACATATCTTGAGTGGTCATCTGGGTGTGGACAAAGCTCAAGAACAGGATATGTGGAGGTTCTGTTGGCCTGGATGTAACCAAGAAATCTTAAAGTATTGCAGGTCTGGTCCCACCTGCCAGATAACTGCCCCCTCCTCTCATTTGTGAAGTCCAATCGTGCCGTTACCCACTGTAGAAGTGTTGTTTGAGCTAATTGCCATGGACTTGGTATGTCCCCGGTTAATTCTGCAAGTGGGCATCAATACTTATTGGTCATCCATGAATATGCTACGTGGAACCCTGAAGCAGTTCCCCTGAGAAACTCTTCTGTGAAAAGTACAGCCTGATAGTACATGTTTTTTCACAGACAGGATTATAGAGGGAGATCCTGACCGACCAAGGAAAACCCTTTATCAGTAAAGTGATGAGGGCTCTGTGTAAAGCCCTGCAAATTACAAAACTGAAGACATCCATATACCATCCCCAGATGGAGTGCCTTCTTGAAGGGTTCAATAAAACATTGAACAATATGTTTAAGAAGGTCATAGAGAAGGACTGACAGTCTCCTACCGCATCTGTTGTTTTCTATTAGGAGGTTCCTGTCATGATCCAGACCTGGTTTTCAGTCCTGTCTACCTCTTTCGCAGTCTGGTCATGCCAGGGGTTAACTTTGCTCTGCCTCATTCTGGGTTCAGGTTTGCTATTTATGTCTGCTGCATCCTACAATAAGGTATAATTGGTGTGCACTCAGTCAATTTGGAGGGTGAGGTGCAGGTGTCACGGACAGGAGAGTCCCCGTATAAGTAAAATTTAGAAGACACCGCACACTCTTAATAGATATTTATGCAAATTGTGCAAAATTTATTCAATATAACACTACACGTTAGTGACACATGGGAGCAATGTACAATTATAGGATAAGCGACCACTTGTAGTAACAATTCAATTGACGTTTCGGCTCTCCTGAGCCTTACTCATAATATCGCTACAAAAACACAAAAAACAGAACAAGGGTAAATAAACACAACAACAAATATATACATATATACAGCATCCGTGCATGATGAAACAATAAAGAATAGTATGCCAAGGTATAAGATGGATGGCAAGCAACTAAATAAATATACAAGCACCAAGGATGCACCGAAGTGAATAGAACTCCTAGAGTCATATCAAATGTGAGCACAAAAAGGAGGTAAAGAGGTCGAAGGGGAGCAGGACAATAGGCACTCGTTACCTTAGTGAAGCAATGGTAGGTACACATAGCGAATTACTTGCTTACAGGTATAAGTGGTGCTAAAGATAGACAGGAGGTAAGTATAAGTACAGTGTCTCAATATAAGAAATACTTGAAAAGGGGAGCCTGGATCAATACCTATTGGCAGATAAGGCGGTGTGTGACCAGTCGTGGTATGCTGCCCTGTGTGCTGAACCTATATTGGACCGAAGTAAAAAATCATAAGAAATGCTGTACGTTAAATGTAGAGGTGAGTGGAAGTAAAGAATAAAGATTAAATGAAAGGCTGCCCAGGAATTGACTGGGGAGGGGGAGCACAGAGTCCATGCAGAAAAGTGAAAACCCTGTATGGAGAGCGGTCGCCCTGCCTGCATTTTAAGTGTCCCATAACAAGAAATATGGAAGCAGAGGATCTGGGGGCAGTGTCCCACTGTACCTGGGGTGGTTATCTTGTAAAGCGGTGCTCCCGCGCCCTGCAGATGCCAGCATGCCCAGGAGGAGAAGGTGGGACAGTTAAATAGCGGCGGTGACCGCCGGACCGGAAGTGCGTCATCCGGACCGGAAGTCCCGCCGCATGGAGCAAAGAGGAGATACTGCGCATGCCTGTGTGTCACCATAGTAACCTGTGTTAGTATGGAGCCCTGTGGTGATCGCAGAGTGTAGTGCCAATGCTCATAAAGGTGTATATATGAATATAAGGGAATAATCGGACTAGCTATATGGGAGTTTGGTGTAACTGCAGGATGTTGGCGCTGCATGTGTAACACTATATTAGGTGCTAAAAAGATATATTATATATCTTTTTAGCACCACTTATACCTGTAAGCAAGTAATTCGCTATGTGTACCTACCATTGCTTCACTAAGGTAACGAGTGCCTATTGTCCTGCTCCCCTTCGACCTCTTTACCTCCTTTTTGTGCTCACATTTGATATGACTCTAGGAGTTCTATTCACTTCGGTGCATCCTTGGTGCTTGTATATTTATTTAGTTGCTTGCCATCCATCTTATACCTTGGCATACTATTCTTTATTGTTTCATCATGCACGGATGCTGTATATATGTATATATTTTTTGTTGTGTTTATTTACCCTTGTTCTGTTTTTTGTGTTTTTGTAGCGATATTATGAGTAAGGCTCAGGAGAGCCGAAACGTCAATTGAATTGTTACTACAAGTGGTCGCTTATCCTATAATTGTACATTGCTCCCATGTGTCACTAACGTGTAGTGTTATATTGAATAAATATTGCACAATTTGCATAAATATCTATTAAGAGTGTGCGGTGTCTTCTAAATTTTACTGCTGCATCCTACAGGCGGTGTCAGTTATATCTTCTGCCTATGGCTTGAGTATCTGACTCTGCTGTTACCCTGGTTTGTTTTGCGGCCTTAGCTGACTTGAACGTGTCTGTTCCTTCCTCTCACCCCATCCCAATTTAGTGTTTCCCTTGTATTCAGATTTCTCTGTGTTTGACTTGGCTTTGGTTCTGACCTGATTTTGTCTCTTGCTTCTGACTGGTACTGACCCTCTGGTGCCCCATTGACTCTGAATTTGTTTTCCCTTTGTACTGCATTACTCTCTAGGTTTTGACTCAGCTTGTTTGACTATTCTGCTGCCACCTGGTGGTAGACTCGCTGCAGCACTGCTTTGACAGACTTGCTGTCCTCCCTCCACTTTATTGCCATCTGGTGGAGCTTACATTATCCTGCATAGCTGCAGCGTGACAGTTCCACATTCCTCTACTAGATTCTCTGTTTGAACTTCTGTCTGGCCAGACATCCACGGGATTTCCTTGATGTAGCAAAGGAAACTGTGAAGCCTAAGTCACGTCCCACCAGAGCGTCATCGGGCACGTCACCCAAATGCAAGAGAGGATTGTGAAGGTGATGACCTTCCTAAAAGAGAACATTTTCCATAACATGTTGGATCACATTTACCCGTCGCTCTACGCTGAGCACTTACTTCAGGGTTTACATCTAAAACTCTTAGTGACAGGATTCAGATGAGACCTCCAAGTTATTCCCTGTAATGCAGCAGCAGAATTACTCTGGACTCTGTTTGGTGATGTCCTTTTTTCAGAGGTGCACAAAACTGTGGTTGACTGCGCTTTTTTATGCATGCCTAAAAAGATAGACACTGCTGGATCATAGGAAGAATTTGGCATCCACAGTGACTCCATCTGCCTCATTATAAGGAATCTCCCACCAGAGGTTCTATCTTAATCAAATATTTCAGAGATTTACAAGGAAACCCAGGTGTATGCGTGCGCTCAGAATAAATATGAACCAAGCCTTACTGCGATCTTTGGGAGGCACAATGAACAAATCAACAGCAGGTGAAGAATTGGTTTTATTTTTTTATGCTGTTCATCATGTAGTATAAGTGATAAGGTGACTTTATTCTTCAGGTAAGTGCGATTACAGCGATACCAGATGTGGAGACACAGGGGTCAGCTGGTGCTCTAGTCAGTTAGCTGAAACTGCATGGACCAAGGATCATACCACCGAACGCCTGCTCTCCTTTGACCATGCGCATAATACTACTCAAACAACACAGGATGAAGGTAAAAGAATGTGGCAATAATTTTTTGAACCACAAAACAGGCAAATAACATATAAAACAGTCCCAGCAAAATACCTAAGATGGTGTAAAATTACAGAGTCTCACACTTCCACTAACTCACCGGGATAAGAGCAGCTGTGACTTCAGAGCTTCCAGGGGTGACAACCCCACCTACGGGCACTACGGGCATCACTCCGACAGCGGTGGACACCGCGTCAAGACCTGCACACCATCAGCACTCAGACGTGCTTTCTGCTCGTTACAAAAAGCAGACTACAGATAAATTATAGAATCATCGGATCTACTGAGTGGACACTCAGTCATTCTACTGTACGTAACTGACGAAGGCCACACCAGGCCGAAACGTTTTTGATCGTACTACAGAATAAATTCCTTAAATTCAAGTTGAGTGCCAGGTTCTTTGTATATCACATGTATATGGTTTGGGAACCTACCTGTGCACCACCGTAGCAGTGCTCACGTGTTTTGACTTACTGAACCCCACCTGTGGAACGCACAGAAGGAGGTAGCAACAAGCTTAGGAAGCTGACAGTTCAATGAGGTACAAGGACAGGGTCACATCCTGGCTTCTCCGAACATCTCCATGGAGCCAGGTGACCAGTGGGTGTCAATCCTGACTTTCCCAAACTTATCCATGGGGCTCTGGTGACCGGTGGGTCCAAATCCTTACTACCCTAAAAATATCTATGGTACAGTGATGGTCAATGGAGCAGATCTTTATTCCTTCAGCTGGGGCCATGTTCACCTAAGCTGGCATTCTGTTAAATGCCAAATCTGATTCCCTCGTGATGGAGCCATGATCTGGCAGCTATCCTGTAGAATGAGGATAATTAAGATAAAATGCTGTGACATCACACCAGAGTTATATGTTTTTTCATGTTTGGCTGTTGTCACACATTGAGAGACACTTATCACCATATTTTGAGAGCTATAACTTTTCCATAGTTTTGCTGACAGTCATATGAGGGCTTGATTTTTTGCAGGACGAGTTGACTTTTACTGGTATAATTTTCGGACACATAACTTTTTTATAGCTTTTTATTATGATTTTTGGGAGGCAGAATGAACAAAAAAAAGTAATTCATATCTTTTTATGCTGTTCCGCATGTAGTAAAATTGGCAAGGCAGTTTTATTCTTCGGGTCAGTATGACTACAGCAATGCCACATTTATATTCTTTTATGTTTTAGTGCTTTTTAACCCAAAAAACTATTTTATTCAATAAAAGAACTACAGAAGAAAATCAGGAACATAGATCAAGAGAATAAGGCATGATGCGTACTGGATTTTAACTCCAGAACTGAAGAAGTGAGAAGAGTGATCATGAAACATTGGTCCAGTTTACTCCTTGATGAGACTATTTCTAATTTTGCAGGACCAACGCCAGCAATAACATTCAGAAAATCAAAAAATCTGAGAACACAGTTGGTCCATAGTTACCACAAAGGTGAGAACCAATGTTTCAATTTTGGCTCCAAAGGCCTTATGTGGAGCTGTACAAAATGCGGTAAATGTGTTGCATGTAAGAACATTACTACTACGAGGGAGTTTACTAATTCTAAGAAAGACACGACTTATACAACTACACAAAGTATATGTTGTACCACAAAAGCCGTTATATACCACGCTACATGCCCCTGTGGGCTCATCTATGTGGGCATGACAACACGGGAGCTCCGTAGGAGAGTATGGGAACATGTTCTTGACATAGAAGGTTCCAATTCTGAAACTGACATCCATTTATATGGTTTGATCATGTCACATTTTTTAGTACGATTCCACAGGGCTTTGTGCCCCTTTTCTTTCTCTTTTATAGTTTATATTGTGAAATCATAGATTTTTACATTATAGCACATTAGTTTATTTATTCTTTTACCTTGCACATATATGTTCACCACTGTCAGGTGTCCTTAGAATACATAAAACATTATATACATACACTCACCGGCCACTTTATTAGGTACACCATGCTAGTAATGGGTTGGACCCCTTTTGCCTTCAGAACTGCCTCAATTCTTCGTGGCATAGATTCAACAAGGTGCTGGAAGCATTCCTCAGAGATTTTGGTCCATATTGACATGATGGCATCACACAGTTGCCGCAGATTTGTCGGCTGCACATCCCAAAGATGCTCCATACAAGGCAGGATGGATCCATGCTTTCATGTTGTTTACGCCAAATTCTGACCCTACCATCCGAATGTCGCAGCAGAAATCGAGGCTCATCAGACCAAGCAACGTTTTTCCAATCTTCTACTGTCCAATTTCGATGAGCTTGTGCAAATTGTAGCCTCAGTTTCCTGTTCTTAGCTGAAAGGAGTGGTACCCGGTGTGGTCTTCTGCTGCTGTAGCCCATCTGCCTCAAAGTTCGACGCACTGTGCGTTCAGAGATGCTCTTAGGCCTACCTTGGTTGTAACGGGTGGCGATTTGAGTCACTGTTGCCTTTCTATCAGCTCGAACCAGTCTGCCCATTCTCCTCTGACCTCTGGCATCAACAAGGCATTTCCGCCCACAGAACTGCCGCTCACTGGATTTTTTTTCTTTTTCGGGCCATTCTCTGTAAACCCTAGAGATGGTTGTGCGTGAAAATCCCAGTAGATCAGCAGTTTCTGAAATACTCAGACCAGCCCTTCTGGCACCAACAACCATGCCACGTTCAAAGGCACTCAAATCACCTTTCTTCCCCATACTGATGCTCGGTTTGAACTGCAGGAGATTGTCTTGACCATGTCTACATGCCTAAATGCACTGAGTTGCCGCCATGTGATTGGCTGATTAGAAATTAAGTGTTAACAAGAAGTTGGACAGGTGTACCTAATAAAGTGGCCAGTGAGTGTATATATACAGTATTATATATATACACATATATATATTTTTTTAATTTATTTTTTTTAAAATTTTTTCTTATATAATTTTACTTATATTATATCTGTGGATGGACAGACATATAAATTAAGAATTATGTTAATTATAACAATAAATGTTTAGCATATTATAAGTTCCGTTACACCTTGTTCCCAATTTGTGACTATTCTGTGCTGGATTAAGATAATTATATCTATTTCTTTTCCAACAGAGTCTTTAGCATCAATTATCGCACGGGCCGTCATGTTTGATAACTAGTAAATATGAAGCGACGTACTGACAATTCTCATTCCGGTCACACAATGGCGCAATTTCGTTGGATTCCTCTTCAGCCAGGATGGTCTGTCTGCTTCTACCTTTCAGATACGAGACGATAATCCCTGTTGTGATAACAATGCATCACTTCCGGGGATTATGTGTTTGAACTTCCGGTCGGCAATACTCATCGCTGGATGTTAGACGCTGATCCTTGTAACTAGAAAGATGGTACTGCATCGCTCTCGGCAGTGACGTGATGCTGGTGGGCTCATGTGATTCAATCACCTAGGTTACGGCATCAGCACGGCTCTGTAGACCAGCAATGTTTGGCGGTCTAACTCAGTGGGAATAAGGGACACCTCACTAAAAGTAAGCTGATTGGCCAGTACCCAACCATCCTTAGATGAAGCATTTCCAAGCGAAACGCGCGTCGGATGTGGTGGGTCCCTAAATACCATTCTTAGGTAAATATACCTTCTTGCAATAATCATGTGCCACATTTTAGGTCTTTCATTATGTTGCATTATTTGATATCATTGGTGTTTTATATGCATACTAACCATTGTGCTGCTGTATTATAGGACATTATGTTATTGTGACTAGTGTTACCATGCATCCTGTCACTTCATTTATGTACTAGTTTATTTGTCTGGAGTACTAAGGTCTGCTTCAACCTTATGGTGATTCTTGGAATATAAGTTCACATTTTAATTTAATTTCTACAGAATAATTACCTATGTACAATGGACTAATTAAACCAACGATAGCACCTGCATTCTAAGACATTAGCCAATACAAAAGACTTTGTGCTTTGAAGGTTTACCAGGTGTATTTTACTATCAGCACTTTGGGTTGTGGAGTGTCTGACTTTTTATGATTTCTTTTTTATACGCAATATTCAATACAATTTGTACTTTTTAACTTTTACTCTGGCCTTGGTTAAAGCGTTTTTTGGTGGTTCATTTATATTCATGCACTATGGCCCGTTACATAGGATAATTTTGGTGTGTCAGTACGATTACAGCAATACCTCTTTTATATTGTTTTATGTTTTAGTGCTTTTACACAATAAAAACTATTTTATTCAAAAAAAGAATCGCTTTATTATGAGAGCTATAACTTTTTTATTTTTCTGCTGACGGACGTTATCAGCTGTACAATTTTTATGTAGATTGCTTTTATTTTTATCACGTATTTTTCCACTTTTGTTTAGCTATATAATAATAAAGCATTATTTTGCCTTGTTTTTATTGTTTGGTTGTTTTTACGGTGTTCACTGAAGGGGACAGTTTTATAGAATGGGTTGTTCCAGAAGGGGTGATACCAAATATGTGTACTTTTTATTTTAAACATAAATAAATGTATTTATTGGATTAATATTTTTTCTTTTTTTGTTCTTTATTTTGTGATTTTTAATTATTAACTTTTTTTTACTCTTTTACATTGTCCCTGGATGGGACATCAACTGAATAATGACAGATTGCTGATCTAGCTGATCACAGCGCCATATCTGTATGGTGGTTTGCGGGAACACAGCCCCTGCGGCGCTGTATATATATACAGCGCGAGACGGAATGGGTTAAACGATGCTGTCTATGAATGGATAATGAGCCAAGTTGTGCCCTTTCAAATACTTGTCTATTCTACACACACAATAGGAGATATTCCTTCTAGTACAGACCATTTGCTATCCCCCCTATGCTGAGATCCTGGAGCTAAGGTGCCAGTGCTTACAATACTGGTATATCCAGTTTCACCCCTTTGTCAGCTAAATGTAACTCTACTGCCTTATTGATTTTCCTTTTTATTTATTTCCTTTACACTCTACATGAATTTTTAGATGATGAGGAAGATATGATTCCAAGGAATAACATTTCCCACATTCTGAACATAAAAAATGGTTTCTACCCTGTATGAGTTCTCTGATGTGCAACAAGCTTTGAACTTGAACTATAACATTTCCCACATTCTGGACATGGATATGGCTTCTCTTCTGTGTGAATTCTTTGATGTTTAACAAGATCTGGTTTCTGAATAAAACGTTTCCCACATTCTGGACATGAATATGGCTTCTCTCCTGTGTGAGTTCTTTGATGTTTAACAAGATCTGGTTTCTGAATAAAACGTTTCCCACATTCTGGACATGAATATGGCTTCTCTCCTGTGTGGATTCTTTGATGTTTAAGAAGATCTGATCTCTGGATAAAACATTTCCCACATTCTGGACATGGATATGGCTTCTCTCCTGTGTGACTTCTGTAATGAGTATGCAAATTTGACTTATGGTTAAAACATTTCCCACATTCTGAACATGAAAATGGCTTTTCTCCTGTGTGAATTTGCTGATGCATAAGGAAACATGATTTCTGGTTGAAACATTTTCCACATTCTGGACATGAATATGGCTTCTCACCTGTGTGAATTCTTTGATGTGTAATAAGATATTGTCCGTCGATAAAACATTTCCCACATTCTGGACATGGATATGGCTTCTCTCCTGTGTGAATTCTTTGATGTTTAAGAAGATCTGGTTTCTGGTTAAAACGTTTCCCACATTCTGGACATGAATATGGCTTCTCCCCTGTGTGGATTCTTTGATGTTTAAAGAGATCTGATCTCTGAATAAAACATTTCCCACATTCTGGACATGGATATGGCTTCTCTCCTGTGTGAATTCTTTGGTGTTTAAGAAGATCTGATTTGTGGTTAAAACTTTTCCCACATTCTTGACATAAATGTGGCTTCACCCCTGTGTGAGTTCTCTGATGTATATGGAAATATGATTTCTGGTTAAAAGATTTCCCACATTCTGAACATGAAAATGGCTTTTCCCCTGTGTGAATTCGCTGATGGATAAGGAAATGTGATTTCTGGTTGAAATATTTCCCACATTCTGGACATGGATATGGCTTCTCTCCTGTGTGAATTCTTTGATGTTTAAGAAGATCTGGTTTCTTGGTAAAACATTTCCCACATTCTGAACATGAAAAAGGCTTCTCGCCTGTGTGACTTCTGTAATGTGTAAGCAAATGTGACTTATGTTTAAAACATTTCCCACATTCTGAACATGAAAATGGCTTTTCTCTTGTGTGACTTCTGTAATGTGTAAGCAATTTAGATTTATGTTTAAAATATTTCCCACATTCTGAACAGGAAAATGGTTTCTTCTCTGTGGGAATTATTTGATGTTCAACATCACTTTTGTGGCTTTCATTCTGCTTAACAGTCGGTGATGAATCCAAATAGGTGACTGATTGAAAAGGCTCCGATGATTGATTTTTGCTCTGAAGAGCTGGAGGTATAGCTGGAATAATGGCATGCTTTTCATAGGTATCTGGTTTGACACCACAGTCATCTGCCAAGAATAAAACTGATTTTAGTATTTTTCAATGTCAATTAATATTTTATATAATTTCTATATACATAATTCTATACAACTCAAAGTAGAATGAAACTATGACCTAAGACAGGGGTGAGCCACCTGTTCACAAATCCCATGGTACTGAACCTCTAATGTACAATCGACAAACATAATACACAAAAAGTTTGAAGCAATAAAGGGAGGATTAAAATTAAGCTTTATTACATTACAACCTAAAGCAACAAATAAAAATATACACCATAAAAACATGTAAGATTCTTAAAGGGGTATTCCTAGCTCTGATCATCTATCCCAATATGTAGTAGATGTAATAATAATATAATATGAAATATGTCCAATTAGAAATGTACTATAGTTCTTTGACTCGCTATGTTGCTCACCCCATGTGCAGGGCATTGCATTACCTTAGGTATCCATGGTTACTACCACTCATATAGTGACTTATTTGCTAGTGGTTATAACCATGGATACCTAAGCTACTGCAATGCACATACATACACTGTGTGCAGAGTTATTAGGCAAGTTGTATTTTGATCACATGATACTTTTTATACATGCTGTCCTACTCCAAGCTGTTCAGGCTTGAGAGCCAACTACCAATTAAGTACATCAGGTGATGTGCATCTCTGTAATGAGGAGGGGTATTGTCTAATGACATCAAAACCCTATATAAGTTCTGCTTAATTATTACGCAACTTCCTTTCCTTTGGCAAAATGGGTCAGAAAAGAGATTTGACAGGCTCTGAAAAGTCCAAAATTGTGAGATGTCTTGCAGAGGGATGCAGCAGTCTTGAAATTGCCAAACTTTTGAAGCGTGATCACCGAACAATCAAGCGTTTCATGGCAAATAGCCAACAGAGTCGCAAGAAGCGTGTTGGGCAAAAAAGGCGCAAAATAACTGCCCATGAATTGAGGAAAATCAAGCGTGAAGCTGCCAAGATGTCATTTGCCACCAGTTTTGCCATATTTCAAAGCTGCAATGTTATTGGAGTAACAAAAAGCACAAGGTGTGCAATACTCAGGGACATGGCCAAGGTAAGGAAGGCTGAAAAACGACCACCTTTGAACAAGAAACATAAGATAAAATGTCAAGACTGGGCCAAGAAATATCTTAAGACTGAATTTTCAAAGGTTTTCTGGACTGATGAAATGATTGTGACCCTTGATGGGCCAGATGGATGGGCCAGAGGCTGGATCAGTAAAGGCAGAGAGCTCCACTCCGACTCAGACCCCAGCAAGGTGGAGGTGGGGGACTGGAATGGGCTGGGATCATCAACGATGAACTTGTGGGACCTTTTCGGGTTGAGGATGGAGCGAAGCTCAACTCCCAGACCTACTGCCAGTTTCTGGAAGACAACTTCTTCAAGCAGTGGTACAGGAAGAAGTCGGTATCGTTCAAGAAAAACATGATTTTCATGCAGGACAATGCTCCATCACATGCCTCCAACTACTCCACAGCGTGGCTGGCCAGTAAAGGTCTCAAAGAAGAAAAAATAATGACATGGCCCCCTTGTTCACCTGATCTGAACCTCATAGAGAACCTGTGGTCCCTCATAAAATGTGAGATCTACAGGGAGGGAAAACAATACACCTCTCGGAACAGTGTCTGGGAGGCTGTGGTGGCTGCTGCGAGCAATGTTGGTCATAAACAGATCAAGCAACTGACAGACTCTATGAATGGAAGGCTGTTGAGTGTCATCATAAAGAAAGGTGGCTATATTGGTCACTAATTTTTTAGGGTTTTGTTTTTGCATGTCTGAAATGTTTATTTCTAAATTTTGTGCAGTTATATTGGTTTACCTGGTGAAAATAAACAAGTGAGATGGGAATATATTTGGTTTTTATTAAGTTGCCTAATAATTCTGCACAGTAATAGTTACCTGCACAAACAGATATCCTCCTAAGATAGCCAAATCTAAAAAAAAAACCACGCCAACTTCCAAAAATATTAAGCTTTGATATTTATGAGTAGTGTTGAGCGATACTGTCCAATACTTGAAAGTATCGGTATCGGATAGTATCGGCCGATACGCGAAAAGTATCGGATATCGCCGATACCGATACCCGATACCAATACAAGTCAATGGGACACCAAGTATCGGAAGGTATCCTGATGGTTCCCAGGGTCTGAAGGAGAGGAAACTCTCCTTCAGGCCCTGGGATCCATATGAATGTGTAAAATAAAGAATTAAAATAAAAAATATTAATATACTCACCTGTCCGGAGGCCCCTGCACCTTACCGCTGTTAACCGGCAGCTTCCGTTGCTTAAAATGAGCGCGTTTAGGGCCTTCCATGACGTCACGGCTTCCGATTGGTTGCGTGCCGCTCATGTGACCGCCACGCGACCAATCACAAGCCGTGACATCATTCTCAGGTCCTAAATTCCGAATTCTATACACCAAAAGCACTGATAGGAACAGTTTATTACTCTACCATAGCTGCCATCCCACGGCAACCAAGAAATCAATTCCCATCTCGCAGTTTCAAAGGGTAAGAAGGATAGTCAGTGACAGAGACACATGTTCAATACGGCTTGATGAGATGGAGACAAAATTTAAACAAAGAGGCTATCCAAGTAAACTGTTACATGACTGTCGTCATAGGCTTAGCTCTACAGGGGACAACAAAATTTTACATAGAATACCGTTTGTACATACTTTTCACCCGTTTGCCTACAAATTACATCGTAAAATTCGTAAACATTGGCCACTGTTGCAGGCTAGCTACCCAGAGATACAGGAATTCAGGGCACCTTTCCTTCCCTGTTTCAGAAAACCTAGTAACCTGCGGAACAAACTAGTGAGAGCCGATATTGGATCTATCCAGAAAGTTCCTAGACAGGTTTTTTTACAAACTCAAAGGAATGGCACATTTCCCTGCTTGCAATGTGCACAGTGTGCCAATGTACTCAAGGGCCATAGTATTTCGCATCCTCTCACGGGTGTGGACATTCCCTTACAAGGTTTCTTCACATGTGATTCTCAATTTGTCGTGTATGCTATTAAGTGCCCTTGTGGTAGAGTTTATGTAGGCGAAACTACACAAAAGGTGAAGGATCGCATTTCTCACCATAAATCTGACATACGGTGTGGGAGAGATCATCTTCCCGTCCCACACCATTTTCGGACTGCAGGACATAGCATAGCACAACTAAGGTTCCTAGTACTGGAACAGGTTCTTCCCAATAGACGAGGAGGTAACCGAGCCAAACGACTCAAATTAAGGGAGGCTTTTTGGATACACCATTTACAAAGTATGGAACCAAAAGGTTTAAATAGAGAATATGACATTATGAGTTTATAGTTCCCTTTTTACTATGTATGTATCAATATATGCATATTAATTATTTTCCCTCTCTTGCAGTTCGCCCAGTCATATAACTGATTATACTTCCAAAGGGGTATGGAGTCTCTTTTCCATTTTTTTCCATTTTTATATTTTGGTCCTTTTTATTTTTATTTTTATCTTTAGATTTTTTTATTTTTTCTAGTTTTTTTAATTTTCATTTCTTTTTTTTCATTATTTTTTATTATTTTCCTATCTTTTACATATATATATTTTTATTTTCATTATATTTTACTCATTTTTTATTCCTCATTTTATCTACTTTTTCATTTTTTGTTTTCCATCATTTTTGGTCCCTTTTACACTAGGGCCATTTTACTTACCCTTCAGCATACTCCCCTTCTATTTTTCTATGTGTTAGTGTCTCTCTTCTGATTAGTTAATTTGTCGTTTATTATCACATATTTCCCTTTTATTTTCCATGTACTTGTGTCCCTTTTTCTAATTACTGGTTTTCTATTAACCGTTTATTTCTTTTATTCACAGTTGCTGCTATCCGTCCGCACTCTTATGCTCCCTGACATGCGCACTAGTTCTCTCCAGATTATGCGCTCCAACAGTGCGTTCCACCTCGGATACCGCCCACCTGTTACACTTAGTTACACATCCACACCATAGGACGTTATACTTTATTCGCTCCACACCATGTCACTCGGTTAGTGACATGCGCACTTACTAGCACTGCACGCCGAGGCACGCCACGTCACTTCCGGTTCCGGTTGCGCGCTTTTCGCTGTCTTTGGACACTTTTTTCATTTTTGATATCGTATTTAAGAACGCCATAACACATCTACCACCAGCGCCTCTTCTACACAGGAGCATATCCGTTTCCACGCGCTGCCTTTGCTATACCGCCACACCACAGCAATCCGGTAAATTTCATTGTTGCTATGTTTTTTTCTACCTCGATTAGCCATCTTTTTCCTTTTTCTTTTTTAGGGACTCTGTTATAGCCAGTCCCTCGCCGGTCATCGCCTTTTAGAGGTTACGTTTTTTCTATTTTTTTCTATTTATGTTGCTCTTATATTTTTCCATGTCTATTTTTTCATTGTTTATTTTTATTTTTAGATATTCCTATTTTATACCTCCATGAACCCACATAAGAGGGCTCTATAATCTATAGTGACTTTGGCCTCGCTGCATCGAAACTATCCTATTTTTAGTTTCATATGTTATGCATCATTAATATGTCTGTGGCTATACATGGGATCTCCCATTTTTTCCAAAGCGTTCCATTTTTCTTTTTCATTTAGGAATTCTGAGCCAAATGTTATTCCAGGTTTAAACAAATATATACAGATGTATTGTGCCTTTTTTTCAAAAAAATTTCCTATGTATAGTTATACATGCTCATGATTTCTGATACTCTGTGTAAGTTTGCACATGGCTATACTGTTGCATATTCCTTTTTCCTTGATGTACAAATTTATGCACTCAACTTCGTGTTTTGACACTAATGCTATAGACTTGATGCGTTTTTTTTCTCAAGGACACTGACTTTAGGAGGGAATAGTTTCCACGGACATTCTACCGATATGGCTGTTCATTCCGATTATATTTTGTTTGCCTCTTCCAGTGTCATGTTTTGTATTGACTATTAGCTATGATTTTGTACCTTAACGAGGCGTATGTACATATATTTGTTTCTTATTGTTTGTTTATTTTTTTTCAATTCCAGTCTGAAGAAGGTCTAAGTTTCAGACCGAAACGTTATAAAGTTTGGGATTGCATCACAATAAAACTTATTTGCATCTATGTTTGAGTGCCGGATATATATTTTTTTCTGATTTATATAAGGGAGTGGTACCCCTTTCCGTGCACCTATTTTTTACAGAGTGACGTGTATAAATTTTTCATAAACATCTGCGCCCACCTGGCCACTTTACCTCTTCTGGTTAATAAATTGTTGTGGAACCCCACGCCAGTTTTTTTTTTTTTTTTTTTTTAATAATTTAGTAACTAATAAAATACATGTAGAGTAAGCTGAATACGCACTGTACTAATTCTATATGTGACTGACATCTTTATATCTATCTATTCTATTCTGTTGGGTCACGATGTGATTTTTACTGTATGCGGCAGATGAATTGCCAGCTTTTCAAAGGACATGGTTGTATAAAAATCGGATGGCAGTCACATGGTCCGAGTGATGTGCGACTTTTCTGACACCCGTTGACTTGCATTGACGTGTGTCATCCGTGTTACAAGGACAGTCACAGCATGCTTATAGAATAACACTGATCAGGGTGCTGTCTGATATTTTTATCGGATTGCACTCGTCCATTTTCCTCGCAGATGAGTAGGAACCCGTAAGTTGACTATAATGTGATTTTTTTATTTTATTCTTAATTTTACACTCTATGCAGACAGTAGATGCTGAATACAATCTCAATATTGTCCCCTTCTCTAGCTAATCGCAGGCAGAGCAATGGACAATGATGTGAGCTGTCCTCAACACCAGGTGCCGGAGATCAGCGCAAACAGTACCTGTCAGCATTCAAACCTAGCAGCTCTTGTGCACCAGTCGGCAGCTCTTCCTTCTGAGCTATTTAGCTCGCTGGACAGTTCCGTGCTTATCCAAATACTTGAACCTATGTTGCTGCTGATGTCTCCTCCCTAAGTTTCCTGTTAGTTACCACATTGCGATCCTGATAGTTTCATTCTGATTGCGCACCCTATTTAAACCTGGCCTTCCTCTCAATTCCTTGAGTCATTATTGAGCTACTTGCCTTTAGTCAAGCTTCCTTCCACCTGCTACTCCTTCAAAAGACACTGCTGCTCCTGGTAAATGACCCCTGGCTTCCTTAACTATGATTCCTGCTTATTCCTTCAAACTACATTGCTTTTCCTGTATATTGACTCCTTGGCTATTCCAGACTATGTCGCCTGCCCGGTGCTGGCCCTAGTGGTTGCAATATCACTACTCCAACCAGGTCAGTCCGCAACAGAATAATCACGCCCATAAAATGGAGTCAGTTGCAGCCCAACTGGGGCAGCAAGTTGCTGAACTTCAGAATTTTGGTACCAACTACCAAGAAAAATTTTCTAAGTTGGAGACACAGGTGTTGGGTCAGCAAAAGGAAATTATTGTTGAATTGCAGAGGCAACTTCTGGAATTGCGCAACTCTGACCTGGAATCAAACGCACGCATTCTGCTGCCTGCAGAGTTCAGCGGGGATCGTTATTACTACTGTGGATTCCAAAATCTATGCCGTATCTATTTCCAGATGAATCTTTCTCCATTTACCAGTAACAGGAAAAGGGTTCTCTTTATCATTAATCTCCTGACTGATGAGGCTCTTCCATGGGCCTCACCTTATGTGGAGAAGAACTCTGACCTCCTAAATGACTTAGTCTCTTTCATCACTGCTATGGACCAAGTGTTTGATGACCCAAATCATTGTGCTACAGCTGAAACCAAATTGCATAACCTATGTCAAGGGCAGCGCTCTGTAGCTGAATATACCTCCAAATTCTGCCGCTGGTGGCAGACACCACATGGAATTTGGCTGCCTAGAGAAGTCAATTTTGCCGAGGATTATCAGAGCTAATCAAACTTGCAAGGGTTGAGACCCCTGGTAATTTGGAGGAATTTTTTCAGCTATGCATCTGAATTGATCAGAGACTCACTGAACGAAGAAAGGAAAGGCTGAGAGTTTTTGGAAACACCCCTATCTACTCCTTTATTCAATCAGCATTAAAAAAAACCAACAGAAAAAGGAAACTGTTTCTGAACCTATGCAAATCGATGTAATCCATAAACCTCTCTCTTAAGTAGAGAAGGGGGCACTGGACATTTTGCCATCAACTGTCCCAATAAAAGGATCATAGCCTTCACAAACGCCAGGGCTGAAAGCGATTTAGACCTCTTTGAACAGCCAGACCTAGTTCTGCAGACCATCTTGTCCGTAATGCAAGATAAAGGCCAAGAGCAGACACCATCATCTCATTTTGTCGTTCTCATACAGGTCATAATTGGGAGCCAAAAAATAAAATGCTCTGCCATGTTAGATTCTGGAGCAGGAGGGAATTTCATGGACTTACAATTCACACTTGACAATAACATTGCAAGTAGGACTAAATCCATGCCCATCGATATGGAAATGGTTGATGGATGACCTTTATCGTCTGGACCTGTTACTCACGAGTAGTGTTGAGCGATACCTTCCGATATTCGAAAATATCGGTATCGGATTGGATCGGCCGATATCCAAAAAATATCGGATATCACCGATACCCGATACCAATGCAAGTCAATGGGACAAAAATATCGGAGTTAAAATAAACCCTTTCTTTCCTTGTAGGTTAATTCTACATGAAGGAAAACAACTAAGAATAATGTAGGATGTATTGGGGGAGGTGGAGGAGACATTAAAGGCATAGAGGTTTAGCCCAATCAAATGGAATAGCAGGAATTTTTTTTTTTTTTTTAAGACGTTCGGAGTTACAAAGATATTGACTATGTTAAGATTTTTTATATTTAGTTAGATATTTATGTTTCACTACTTCCATGCTGTTCACCTTCTTTTTTACTTCTCCCACACTTTCTTCTTTATCATCCTCAGCAGCAGCATCTTTTTCATCAACTTCTCCTTCACCTTATTCATCTTCTTCTTCTTCACCTTCTTCCTATTCTTTTTTTTACATTCTTCATATTCTTTTTATACAACTATTCTTCTTCATATTCTACTTCTTCATCATATTCTTATTTGTGACAGGCATTCCTGTCGTTATCTATAAAAGTTTGAAGATTACACCTTCCGTTCTGCCTGTCACAAAAGATTTACAACAGGATTTGTCCGCGTTCAGTTTGGCCTGCAGCAGCAGGTTTTTCCAGGGGCACCACGAGGAGGAACGTACTCACTCCCATACACTGCTTAGTCTTCTTCGGCTTATAATTTAGATAATATATATTGCTCTGATTTTTAGTCTTATGCTTAATGTTCTTCTGCTTTTTGTTCTGTAGCTTCTTGTTCTTCTGCTTCTCAGTCTCCAGGGTCATCGTCTCCAGGGTCGTCGTCTCCAGGGTCGTCATCTTCTTCAGGGTGGTCTTCAGGGTCGTCGTCTCCAGGGTCATCGTCTCCAGGGTCATCGTCTCCAGGGTCGTCATCTTCTTCAGGGTGGTCTTCAGGGTCGTCGTCTCCAGGGTCATCGTCTCCAGGGTCGTCATCTTCTTCAGGGTGGTCTCCAGGGTCGTCGTCTCCAGGGTCGTCGTCTCCAGGGTCGTCGTCTCCAGGGTCGTCATCTTCTTCAGGGTGGTCTTCAGGGTCGTCGTCTCCAGGGTCATCGTCTCCGGGGTCGTCGTCTCCGGGGTCGTCGTCTTCTTCGGGGTGGTCTTCAATGTCATCGTCTTTAGGGTCTTGAAATTAGAAATGTAGCAGAAGGTACAAGAAGGCTGAGGAACTGCCGAGAACCAGCTGACGGTACTGGAACCCGGATGGCTACCCGAAGGTACAAGAGGCAATGGAACTACCGTGGACCACCTGACAGTACTGGAACCCGGTTACTAAGCAGGAGGTACCCGTGCTAGAAAGCACTACCAAGGACCACCAGATGTTGGTGGAACTCGGATACCCAGAAGGAGGCACCTAAGCCAAAGGCTCTGCCTGGAACCAGCTGACGGTACTGGAACCAGGATGGGGAGCAGAAGGTACAAGAGCAAAAGACACTGCCAAGAACCAGCTGACGGTACTGGAACCCTGATGGGTAGCAGAAGGTACAAGAGCCAATGGAACTACCGAGGACCAGCTGACGGTGTGAAGGAACAAATTAAGAAAGATTCTCCATTTTGTGCTTTTGACTCCATTTTCTTGTTGCTTAAAGATAAATTCTGTTATTTAATTAGGTAAAAGGTTACAGCTGCCATGAAGTAATTTTATCTTGTTGTTCACAAGTCTGTTATTCAATTAGGCTATGGTTCATAATTGGTATAAAGACCTTGAGTCTTCTGACTCGAGCCAGGGAAGGGACTCAGGGTTGTATCGCTACATAAGACTGAGGCACCTGTTAGTATGTCTTTTTTTATCCCAAAAAGAGACGACCATTTATGTAGTTTCCGGTTTTTCTGTATTCTTATGGGTTAAGTTTTTCCTGTATTCTTATAGGTTAAGAACTGTGAGCGTGTTCTTATGCTGATTGGTTGAAGTATAATTTCTATGATTATAAGAAGCGATACACAATAAACGGAGGCTCAGAGATCTGCTCGATCCCCCCAAACAGAGACACACGTCTCCGTCTGGTCATTTTCAGTTGCCGGAAACACCCTGTAGATTAATTTGGAAATCACTGAGTTAACCGTAAAGGATCACTTTAGATCCTCCCTCAACAGTTGGCGCTCGAACGTGTGGCCCGAAACAGGAACGCCTCTGCCGCCGGAGGACAACAAGACAAAGGACCCTCGGACCGGACACAGGCACTGGAAAATTGGGACTGATCATCCCCCACAACAACCACGGTAAGTTGGCAGTTATACTGTCCAGACTGACCGTTTGGTGTGGTTTTCCTGTGTTTGTTGCTGCAAAGAGGATCTGAGGTTTGTCCCCGATGGTGGGGTGATTTTTGGGTGGAATCATATAGAGGTGTAGTTCCGTTGGGAGCCCAGTGCTCGAACCGTACCTCATAAGGGACGAACACCCCGGATTGACCAGTGATGTAATTCTCTTTATAGTCAAAATATCCCGAATTCCTGATCACTGTTAGAATCAGGCGCGGTGAGGTGATCGAAGATGGGTAGGATGAGTAACTCAGGAATAAATATAGATATATATGTGTATTTCCAGGGGTATCCAGAGGGTTAGTTTGAGACGCTCTCCTCCTTTCATTGAGTACTGCGTTTTTGGGTTGTCCCAGAGGGGGACAGAGAGACCCAGTGGAACAAACCGTATGGCCGCTCGGTATTGTACATGACTAAAGTAAGGATATTTAGCTCTAAAAGGAGAATCAGTTTCTGTGGAAGGAATAGAAGACTTTGAATTTGTGTGATGAATCTGATACTGTTAGCCTAAAGACGGGGAAAGAAATCTGTCAGGAATGCAGGAAAGATATTCTCAATTATGGGTTTTTCTAAGGTGGTCTGGCACATGAATTGTGTGATGAAGGTTTTGTAGAAATTAATTAAGTCTGAGAACTGCTGTATTCTGTTTCTGTGTGAAATTTCTAAAATACCTGATGGGAGAGGGGGAATCAAACTGCTGCAGGATTTGCTGTTCTTATCTCTGTTGAGTTCCTGGTATGGAGGGGGCACGTAGCTGCGTTCTATGTTTCTTTGTATTTTCTGTCCTTGGTGTAGTACGCGCTGTGAGATCTGTGTTTTGTTTAAAGCAACAATATTGTATTGAGGTAGAAAGAAATATTGTAAGTTGAAGTTGAAAGTGAAATATGGTGCCTAGTTTTAGAAGGAAACTTGTAACAGCACATGTGACAGACGTGACAGAGTCTGGAGACGGCATGAAGAGTGATCTGCTGCCTGCAACATCCTTCAGCATGTCAAATTTGGCAGTGGGTCAGTAATGGTGTGAGGTGGCATTTCTTTGGAGGGCCGCACAGCCCTCCATGTGCTCGCCAGAGGTAGCCTGACTGCCATTAGGTACAGAGATGAGATCCTCAGACACCTTGTGAGACCATAAGCTGGTGCGGTTGGCCCTGGGTTCCTCCTAATGCAGGACAATGCCAGACCTCATGTGGATGGAGTGTGTCAGCAGTTCCTGCAAGATGAAGGGATTGAAGCTATGGACTGGCCCGCCCGTTCCCCAGACCTGAATCCGATTGAATACATCTGGGACATCATGTCTCGCACCATCCACCAACGCCACGTTGCATCACAGACTGTCCAGGAGTTGGCGGATGCTTTAGTCCAGGTCTGGGAGGAGATCCCTCAGGAAACCATCCGCCGCCTCATCAGGAGCATGCCCAGGCATTGTAGGGAAGTCATACAGGCACGTGGAGGCCACACACACTTCTGAGCATCATTTCCTTGTCTTGAGGCATTTCCACTGAAGTTGGATCAGCCTGTAATTTGATTTTTCACTTTGATTTTGAGTATCATTCCAACTCCAGACCTCCCTGTGATATTAGTTGTGATTTACGTTGATCATTTTTAGGTTTTATTGTTCTCAACACATTCCACTATGTAATGAATAAAGATTTACAACTGGAATATTTCATTCAGTGATATCTAGGATGGGGTATTTTAGTGTTTCCTTTATTTTTTTTGAGCAGTGTGCCCACACACAGCCGAATGCAGAGGGGAGAAAATTATCTTTATTCTCACTAGTATTGTAATTTCAATAAAGTTTGCTCATTTCTGCATCAAGATGTTTATTCTTCCCAAAGGAGCTCATACAACTTATCACGTAAAGTAGGGCATCAGGAATCAATGGTGTCCAGAAGGTATAGAGAAACACCTTTGTACATAGAACTTCATTTGCTGCCATGTCACGTCAAACCATGACTACCCTGTAATGTTCTTGTACTGGCATGCTCCTGCATTGTCACTTTTCTAACCAGACTTCACAATATAGTCCATGGTTGCGCTGGTGGAGATGCTACACTAAATTCACAGGGTCACTTAGCTCATTGTGTAAGAGTCAAATTAGCCAATCTGTTATTACCAGAGCTAAGTTGTTACCCGGTTTTGAGTAGATTATTACCGGACCCTACTTCTAAATCCTTTCCTGATCTGCCTAAATATTTCTTGTTGACCTCAAAACGGTTTGGCTTCTCACTTGGCTTTCCTTCCAGGACCGTTACGGCCAGTAGAAATTGAACATATACACACGTGGTCAAAATTGTTTAATAGCAGAAACCCACAATGGTCACAGAAATAACTTGAATCTGACAAAAGCAATAATAAATAAAAAAAATCTATGAAAATGAACGAATGAAAGCCAGACATTGCTTTTCAACCATGTGTCCACAGAACTAAAAAAAAATAAAAAATAAATAAAACTCATGAACTAGGCCTGGACAGAAATGATGGTACCCTTAACTTAATATTTTGTTGCACAACCTTTTGAGGTAATCACTACAATCACACGATTCCTGTAACTATCAATGAGACTTCTGCACCTCTCGACAGGTATTTTGGCCGCTCCTCAAGAGCAAACTGCTCCAGTTGTCTCGTGTTTGAAGTTTGCCTTTTCCAGACGGCATGTTTCAGAACTTTCCAAAGATGCTAAATAGGATTTAGGTCAAGGCCACTTCAGAATAGTCCAATGTTTTCCTCTGAGCCATTCTCGGGTGTTTTTAGCTGTGTGTTTTGGGTCATTATCCTGTTGCAAGACCCATGACCTGCGACTGAGACCAAGCTTTCTGACACTGGGCAGCATATTTCTCTCTACAATCCCTTGAAAGTCTTGAGATTTCATTTTACCCTGCACAGATTCTAGACACCTGTGCCAGATGCAGCAAAGCAGCCCTAGAACATAACAGAGCCTCCTTCATGTTTCACAGGAGGGACAGTGTTCTTTTCTTGATATGCTTAATTTTTCCATCTGTGAACATAGAGCTGATGTGCCTTGCCAAAAAGTTCCATTTTTGTCTCATCTGTCCATAGGACATTCTCCCAGAAGCTTTGTGGCTTGTCAACATGTAGTTTGGCAAATTCCAGTCTGGCTTTTTTTAAGACTTATTTCACCAATGCTGTTCTCCTTGGTCATCTCCCATGAAGTCCACTTTGGCTCATACAACGGCTTGAAATTTACCTTTAATCTCTTTAGAAGTTTTTCTGGGCTCTTTTTTACCATTCATATTATCAGTCTCTTTGATTTGTCATCAGTTTTCCTCCTGCGATCACGTCCAGGGAGGTTGGCTACAGTCCTATGGATCTTACATTTCTGAATAATATGTACAACTGTAGTCACAGGAACATCAGGCTGCTTGGAGATGGTCTTATAACTTTTACCTTTAACATGTTTGTCTATAATTTTCTTTCTAATTTCCTGAGACAACTCTTTCCTTCGCTTCCTCTGGTCCATGTTCAGTGTGATACACACCATGTCACCAAACAGCACAGTGAGTAGCTGTAGCCCTATATACAGGCCACTCGCTAATTCCAAGAGTGTAGACACCTGTGTTAACATGTCCCTTTTGTCACATTATTTTCAAGGGTACCATCATTTCTGTCCAGGCCTATTTCATGAGTTTTATTTCTTTCTTTTTTTTAAAATTCTGTGTAAGCATGGTTGAAAAACAATGTCTGACTTTCATTTGTTCATTTTCATGGATCTTTTATTTCTTATTACTTTTGTCAGATTCAAGATATTTCTGTGACCATTGCATGTTTTTCTTTCATTAAACGAGGGGTACCAACAATTTTGACAATGTGCGTAATTACAGTGGAATCTGTGACTTCTCTGCATTTAGTTGTTACTACTCACCTGGGTAGTCATATGTAGGAATCTCCTCTTTACACCGCTCATCACCCCTCACATATGTTTCTGTATTATTAATAGGGGTCAGATCTTCACCCTGAAACAAATATTGTAAAAGTCACCGACAGATGGAGAAGTCACATCTATGATCAGCTCTAATCCTGCCATCTCCACCGTTCTCATTACACAAGTATAAAACATATAATACTGGTGGATAAAACAAGACTGAGCACAAGACCTTCACAGCCGTCTACACATCATAGGGGAGATCTCATGACACCTTCTCTCCATCTACCTGATGATCCTGAGGAACATTGGGATCTTCTTGTTTACAGTTCTGAGGAAGAAGAGGATGGGGACATCTCTCTGGTGTTGTCTTCTTACTGGATAGATCTGGAGGAAGCACATACAGGGACTCAATTCATTCTTTACATACAGATAATTACAGGCAGTGAGTATTTAGTCCTGTCTATTACCTGGTGATGTGAGGGACTGAGGAACATCCATCATGACGTCCTTGTACACATCTTTGTGTCCTTCTAAATACTCCCACTCCTCCATGGAGAAATAGATGGCGACATCCTGGCACCTTATAGGAACCTGACACATACAATGATACCGTCATCCCGCTGATACCGTCATAGAATCACTGTATAATGTCCCAGCATTCCCAGCCGTGTCACCTCTCCAGTCAGCAGCTCAATCATCTTGTAGGTGAGTTCCAGGATCTTCTGGTGATTCATGACCTCATATATCAAGGAGTGAGAAGTAGGCCCCATGATTGGGCTCAGGGGTCTTCCCCATCCCTCAGACACAGGGCCCTGACAGCGCTCACTAGAGGTCTTCTTCACTACTGTATAATCCTGGATATGAAGAGACACATTAATAAATCTCACTACAGACATTTCCAGAGTCCTCACCTCTCCAGTTCTATCCATCTCTTATTCCCGTAGATAAGAATGATGTAATGTGAAATCATCAGAATCTCTCACCTCTCCAGTAAGCCGGAGGAGGATCTCTAGGGTGAGGTGTAATATCTTCTCCGACATCTTGTCTGTAGCCATCCTTTAAAGTTGAAAGTAAATTTCCTAGAAGATAATGATTTTAACAATTGTATCTGCCAGGATCCTAAATGGAAGGAAAATCAGCTGATGAAGAATATACAAAATACCATGAGAAAACAAGACACAGGAGCAGTGATGCTGGTATAGTGTAAGGACATGTGCACACCGTGTTCTCAGATGGACACGTCCTGTAACCAAGCCGAACAAGTGCAAAAGTTGGAACATAATGCACAAAAATAAAAAAAAAACTCACTGTTCACAGTTTCAGTTTTTCAACGTATATTAACCCGTTCAGGTTTCTAAAGCTGCAAAACAGTTACAAGAAGTGACCTGAAAACAGCAGGTAACACGCCAAAAAAATGGCATCTCAGGACCCCGTCCATTCTGAGGACCAGAGACTGTGCATCAGTGTACGATACGGGGAGTAGAGATGTGCGAACTTATCGGAAAAAGTTCGCCAATCTCAAATTCGGCAGGAACGTAGCACATTCGATTAGTGTTCCCGACACTACCAACTACCAACAGGTAGTAGCCAGAAGACCACAGTGTCTGATTGCTCCTACTCCTGCGCTGAAAAGCAATTCATTTTAAATGTGTTTATTTCTTTTGGCAGAACAGGGATTAATCGATTATGTTAGAAACTCTGAGCTCTCAGCTGTGCTCGGTTAGCCATTCCCATCCCCTTTATAATCTAGGTCCTGATTGAACCCCACGTCAGAGCTAGCATTTGTTTCATTGCTTAGGAGGAGAGGTGTTCACATGAGAAGGAGTTTTGGAGGAGTTATCTGTGACTGTTGAGTGGTTTTGTAAGTGTGGTCATTCCCTTCCCTCTTCTATTTTGTTTTTTTCCCCATCCTCCACTCCCCGGTGCATTCCTCTGTTATATGTGAGTGAATATTTGTATGAATGGTGTTTTCAGTTTACCTTTGCTTGTGTAGCCTTGTTTGTTGGCTTGGTGTACTGCGGTGCACAGTAGCACCCCTCTTCCCTGGGTGGGGGCAGAGAACAGACAGAGGGCTAACTCAGGAGATAAGGCAAGGGAGGCTGCCTCTGCATCTTCACCTTCATAAGTATCCCGGGGAATTGGGGGAGCTAGGACACCCCCTAGTGTTAGAGACAGGGAATGAGCTCCTTGTCCCAGGTCACCTGACAGCCGAGTCGTGACATTAGGACTTTGGCTAGGTTGGAAGGGTTGTGTTTGATGAGGGGGAAGTACTCAGGAGACCCAATTTGCTAATCAAAATCATTAGGCCTAATATTGAGGTTCAGCCAGAAGGCCCCATCTGCTAATCAAGATCATAATAATAATAATAATTATGATCATTATGGCTAATAGGGTTGTGCAGGCCACAGTCCACATTTCCTACTCAAAATCATTTGGGATAATACTCTGATGCAGACACCAGTCCACATTTCAACATATTAATCTTTTGTGTTAATTCTGTGGTCTAGCCACACTACAGTATATCAACCAATACTGATTATTAAATTAGTGACAGGTGACTTGCAGGTCTGGGCCTAAGGTTGTGAGACAGCTAGTTAAAAGAGGGGAAGGGTACAGCCAACATGAGTGAGAAAAAGTAAGGTTGTGGTGGAAGGGGGTACAGGCTTGGTGTTTGAGGTTTACGTGGGGTAGGTGGTGATGTTGCTGAAAGCTCTACTGAACAAACATTGTCCTATCCAAAGCCAACTTGTGTTACTGGATAGGATACTCAACTCCCTTTCTTTTGCAGCCACAAACCGGTACGCCTTCTAGATGAGCGCCAGAAAGAGCATGTGCTCCAGTAAATGGCAAGTGCTGCAACAAGTGGCCTCTCCTCCTCTTTCTCCACCTAAACATGACACACAGTACAGGGCTCAGATGTGGCACCAGAATTACCCTTGTTTTGCCCAGCATCAAAACTCTCCAACCGCCCAACTCACTCAAAGTACTAATCGTATAACTGCAATGCATGGAGTCATGGGGCAGGGCCTGGGTCAGGGCTTGGACCAGCATTTCTAGCTTAAACATTGATCAGTAACAGGTGGATGAGTGACAGGTGTAGGCCTGGTGCTCTGAGAGCCCTGCCAAATTCAGGCAACACACATGTGGGAGACCAAACTTGAAGTCCAAACATTTTCAAAAATATGGGTCAGACACCACTAAAGTGTCATCAATTTTCCCAGAGTAGAAATAGTATAATGAGGCTCTGACACTCCATCCACTACAGGCAAGTCACTAGATGAAGACACAATTTAAGAGTCTCCACATTTCCAAAAATTGTAAGCAAAATGAGCAACAATAGCAACAGCAGGCACAGGATACATGACAAAGTTTTTATATACTACAATAACGCAAGATCAACCAGCCCACTGAAAACTACACCATTGCCCAGTCTGTGATTGGGGTGCAAAAGTCATTGGAGATCCATGACTTATTCATATTGATGAAATTTAAGCCACTCAACCATTTTTGAAGACCAAAATGCAAAAGGTTCCAAATTCCCCCTGATGGTATTGATATTGAGCTGAACATACTCCTGCACCATCCTATCTAGTCTATCAAGTGTCAGACTTGCGTTCTCTTCTGCTGGTGTACGTGCTGGTCTAAAAGGAAAAAAAAAAAGTGAAATGACGCACAGAAATTGCCACTTACACTGCTGATGCTAATGTTCTTGCACGATCCCAGGGTTGGAACTCTAACTTTGATGCACCAATTGTGCATGACTGCTGTCTTGGGGAAAACCAATAATTTTATGTACAAGCGTGTTTTGGTACTCCAGCAGCATATGCACATCCCATTACAGGGGGAAAGGATCTGGCAAAATTTACTTTTGTACCGTGGATCTAACAGAGTGGCAACCCTGTAGTCAAATCCTAAAAATATGGGTATTATGTTGTAGATACTGCAGCAAGAAGGCACTCATATGTGGGGCACTTCTATGAGGTCTGAGTCCATGGTGTCTTGGTGGCAGAGTAACACTCAAGCTTGCTTCCTACATCCTCTCCTGCCAACAGAGAGGGGATCATTATTCTCTTCATCTCCTGACTGTTGCATGCCCATCACCTCTTCCTCCTTGTCCTCCTCCATTTGTTACTCGGCTTCTGCACCTTCGCTAACAGTTTGTCTGGTACCATGACCCCTTCCCCCCTTGATCGCTGCAATAAACCCTCCCATGGCACCCGCTTGTGCAACAACAGTCCAGAATTTTGAGATATTGATATCACTTCCTCCTCTTCCTTTGGGACCACCAAAACCTCACGCAGACTATTCAAATTGTGCTCCAGCATGTAGATGACCGGAATAGAGATGCTGATGATGGCATCATCAGCGAAAACCATCTTGATAGCCATTTTGAAACTGTGCAGAAGGGTGCAAAGGTCCTTCATCTGTGCTCACTACGTAAGCGTGATTTTCACATCTGTACTACGGTGGCCGAAGCTATGCAAAAGGACATATTGCATCAGGGCTTGTCGCTGCTGCCAGAGTCGCTGCAACATGTGGAGAGTGAATTGCCGCCGTGTCAACAGATTACATATAAAATGGTTAACTGGAAGGCCGAAAGACCTCTGTAGCGATGCAAGTGGCGGAAATGACAACACAGCAACCATGCTTTATGCAGCAGTGTATCGAGGCCGGATACTGGTAGAGATATTTCTGTCCCACCAGGTTGAGAACGTAAGCCATGCAAGTCATGTGTGTAAAGTTGACCCCGAAGTGGGGAAGCCAACATGTTCACACTTCGCGCACACCCCATTCCCTACATTCAGTTTGTGTGGAGACTGCCATTGTTCATACTCGGCCTGGATAGCTGTCCACAACTCTCAAGCTGTGTGACTGCAATTTCCAATGCATATTAATTTAAACACTGCTGGATTGTGGTGAGATCTGGCTGCGCAGTACGGAGGAAGGAAGATTCTCTCTGCAATGGTGGAATGCGTGTCTCATTAAGAGAGAGGTTGAAGACACAGGTAGTGGCCCTACAAGAGGTGGAGGAGGCAAAAGCAATGGAGGAAGTGTTAGATACAGAGGTTTGCCCCACAAGCCTTGGCTATTCCAAGACTTGGTGTCTATTGACACCTTGGCATCTAGTGGTTTAGTTCACCATCCCTTATAGTGTAGTGGTTTATTTCTCCATCCCCTGGTGTGTAGTGGTTTAGTTATCCAACTCTAGGTGTTTAGTAGTTTACTTTTCCAACCCCTGTTGTCTAGTAGTTTAGTTATCCATCCTCTGCTGTGCAGTGATTTACTTCTCCATCCCAAAGTACCCTGCAAGCCTTGGGGATTTCAAGACTTACGGAGCAGCCCCGTCCCCGCCTGTCTCCTCAGCCACCCAGTGCCTATTCAACAAGTTTTTTTCAAATATATTTACTAAACTTTAATACAATGAGGGAAGTGAAGAACCACAAAAAAGCAAAAAAAGATAGGAGGGGTGGGAGGGGTATATAACTTGGTTGAGGAATATAAGGGAAAATGGTACCAAGTTAGAGAATTCTAACTAGAATTGTACATATCCAAAGCATTAATAATTAGTGATGAGCAAATATACTTGGTACTCGAGATTTCCCGAGCACGCTCAGGTGACCGCCGAGTATTTTTTTAGTGCTTGAAGATTTAGTTTTCAGCGCCGCAGCTGGATGATTTACATCTGTTAGCCAGACTGAGTATATGTGGGGAGTTGCCTGGTTGCTAGGGAATCCTCACATGTAATCAAGCTGGCTAACAGATGTAAATCATTCAGCTGCGGCAATGAAAACTAAATCTCCGAGCACTAAAAAATACTCGGAGGTCATCCGAGCGTGCTCAGGTAATCTTGAGTAACGAGTATATTCACTAATCACTGTTAATAATGCTTAAAACATAAGTAACCTGTTTGAGCAACAATATAATCAAAAAGATGTAATGACCCCTGGCCATGCTTGCTCATCCAGGTGTCAATGGTGAAATGCAGCCTGGCAGACATTGATTTTTTTCAAGGAACAGCTGACGTTGTCTGCGACATGCTGGTGTAGCGCAGGGACAGCTTTTTTACATAATAATGGTGACGGGGCAACTAGTACTGGTTGATTACGATGGCCATCAGCTTTCGGAAAGCGACTGCATACATCAGGCGGAAAAGCAGCATTTCAGTGGCAAACGGATTGGAGATGGTGACGTTCAAGCTGTTAGCTTTGCCATGTGTAGGAGTAAGCAATCTTTTACTTGACCACAACTGCAGGACCAAGGGCTGGCTGCAGTGCAGCGGAAGGGTGGAGTATGAATACGACAAAGTGCTGGACTGTGAATGAGATGCTGACGGAGAGGTTATGTTGGATTGAGAAAGATGTGATGTGTTTGGTGTCGGAGATCTGACGGACCGGGTTGCAGCCACCGTGACATACCTTTTAAGAGCGACCGGACCCGGTACCGAGTATCTCCATTGCCCTGGTGTGCGACTCACGTTTCCCAGGCTAATGCATGTTGATAGCTCATGTGCCGTTCATGCATGCAGTAGTCAATATATTGCAATTTTTGCCCCTACTGAGTATTTATTTTCTATTTTTATTTTTTTTCACAAAGTTGGCAGATAACCTGAGTTGGGTCTCAAAAAAGGCTCAGGCAAGGGAACCCTTTCCACCCATGCGAACTGCATACCTTCCACCATTGCTAGCTACAGCCAGAGTTGTGGCTGAGAATGCAGTGCTTCTCGAGGTTGCATCACTCGCACATCTGTGGTTCCCCACAGTCAGTTGGGTGGTTGGAGAGTTGTGACACAGGGGAAAAATAGAATTAGTCTTACTGGTAATTCGGTTTCTAGGAACCTTCCACGACAGTCACCTTGGAGGTTGTCTCCCCGCCCTAGTGGGGGACAGGAAACACAAAGAGGTTAAATAACCCTCCCCTTCCTGCTATCTCCAGTGCTTTTTCTGGCCATACTAGCGTGAATAGTTACGAGTATGGCTGTTCTGTGCACACAGGACCTGTGATGAGGTCACAGGAGGGGAGGAGTCAGGGGTCACATGATCAGGGGCCTCAGTGTATGCAGGACTCTGCTGTGCTGGTTGTCATGGTGCTGGATGAGGGGAAGTTTCTGTGTGGGGTCAGGAGGGGTTTACAGTGTGGATGTAGCAGAGCCGTGTGTGTACGAGGTGTATGGGGTGAGCTGAGTCAGGTGTGTATGAGGTGTACACATACCTCCCAACTTTTGAAGACGGAAAAGAGGGACAAAGTTTGCGGCGCGCCGCGGCAATTTTTAGGCCACGCCTCTGATCACACCCATTCATAATTAGTCACACCCATATCCACGTCCCAACCACACCCATTTAGCACTGCCGATCACACTGTTTCATATACAATAATTATAAACAAAAAAATATGGCCACACAGTGCTCCATACTGTATAATGTCCACACATGATGCTCCATACTGTATAATGACTGCACATGATGCTCCATACTGTATAATGACCGCACATGATGCTCCATACATACTGTATAATGACCGCACATGATGCTCCATACTGTATAATGACTGCACATGATGCTCCATACTGTATAATGGCCACATATGATGCTCCATACTGTATAATGACTGCACATGATGCTCCATACTGTATAATGGCCACATATGATGCTCCATACTGTATAATGGCCACATATGATGCTCCATACTGTATAATGACCGCACATGATGCTCCATACTGTATAATGACCGCACATGATGCTGCATACTGTATAATGACCGCACATGATGCTCCATACTGTATAATGACTGCACATGATGCTCCATACTGTATAATGGCCACACATGATGCTCTGCGGAGCGCCCCCACACCGCCGCAGGGCCGAGGGGTACCCGGAGCCGGGTATTCTGGGATCTCAGTCCAGGGGTTGTCACGGTGGCTAGACCCGGTCCGTGGCCCTGTCCGTCAGTGGGGGACGTCCGGTGAAATAGGTGGTGTTAACGGTGGTGTAGCGGTGCAATTGTGGGGTGCAGGTCGCAGTAAATAACGAGGACACCAAGTTGCAGTCTCTTTACCTCTTTACTGGAGATCTCTTGGTCCTCAGTCCAGAATCCGGTTCACCAGGCTGCGCAAGTCCGGCCGGTCCAATGGCACTTCCAGAGTTCTCCTCACAGGTGGAAATCAGTGCCTTCCTTCTTAGCGCTTTGTGTTGTAGTCCTTCCCTGCTGTGCTTACGGAAAGTACCCCACAACTGTTGTGTCTGTTTCTTAAGTTCCCTCACAACTCGATTAACTGGTCTTCTGCTAATCTTCCGTCCCTTCCTGATATTACAGTAAGAACGGCACCCGTTTGTCAGGTAGGCCTGGAGTTCTTCCGGGACCCTAGAGACGCCCCTCTCCCGCAATTGCCCCCCAAGACTTCATAGGTGATATGTGGTAGACAGCCCGCCTGAGACTGACTGTCCTGCCGCTGTTTGGAGTATGGCTTAAAGCTGTATATTATTCCACTCCCTCGGCGTTCCGGCCACCGGTAATGCGCCTCAGCAAGGTGCTGCCTCTTTCAACAAAACCCCTGCTGGTATTCTCCTTCTGCTTGATCTCGTTTCTCACTCAGCACAATCTATCTCGCTTCTAGTCCTTTCTTGGGCACCGCCGCTATGCTGAGCAGGCACGGTCCCGTTACGTTCTTTCCAATGCCAAGCCTCTGCCAGGATCCCACCCCTGGCAGAGACCCTACTGTCTCTTCCTCCACAACACCCTCTCTCACTAGGTGTTGCTTCGTTCAATCCAGTCAGCGTTCTCTCTAACTTCCTGCCTGACCCCCAGTTTACCCACTATGGTGGGGAGTGGCCTAATGAATAGCACCCTTAGCTCCCCCCGGAGGCCCTGCTGTGAAACATATTGGTGTCTGTGATACCTGTTTAGAGGAACTCCTTCAGTGCCATCGAACGCACCATGGCTCCCCTTAGTGGCGGAGCCACAGTACTGCAACGACCAGGACTCTGGGGCGCTGCAGCTCCATACTGTATAATGACTGCACATGATGCTCCATACTGTATAATGACCGCACATGATGCTCCATACTGTATAATGACCGCACATGATGCTCCATACTGTATAATGACTGCACATGATGCTCCATACTGTATAATGGCCACATATGATGCTCCATACTGTATAATGACCGCACATGATGCTCCATACAGTATAATGACCGCACATGATGCTGCATACTGTATAATGACTGCACATGATGCTCCATACTGTATAATGGCCACATATGATGCTCCATACTGTATAATGGCCACATATGATGCTCCATACTGTATAATGACCGCACATGATGCTCCATACTGTATAATGACCGCACATGATGCTGCATACTGTATAATGACTGCACATGATGCTCCATACTGTATAATGACTGCACATGATGCTCCATACTGTATAATGGCCACATATGATGCTCCATACTGTATAATGGCCACATATGATGCTCCATACTGTATAATGACCGCACATGATGCTCCATACTGTATAATGACCGCACATGATGCTCCATACTGTATAATGACCGCACATGATGCTCCATACTGTATAATGACCGCACATGATGCTCCATACTGTATAATGACTGCACATGATGCTCCATACTGTATAATGGCCACATATGATGCTCCATACTGTATAATGACTGCACATGATGCTCCATACTGTATAATGACCGCACATGATGCTCCATACTGTATAATGACTGCACATGATGCTCCATACTGTATAATGACCCCACATGATGCTCCATACTGTATAATGACTGCACATGATGCTCCATACTGTATAATGACTGCACATGATGCTCCATACTGTATAATGACCGCACATGATGCTCCATACTGTATAATGACTGCACATGATGCTCCATACTGTATAATGGCCACCCATGATGCTCCATACTGTATAATGACCGCACATGATGCTCCATACTGTATAATGACCGCACATGATGCTCCATACTGTATAATGACTGCACATGATGCTCCAAACTGTATACTGGCTGCACATGATGCTCCATACTGTATAATGACTGCACATGATGCTCCATACTGTATAATGAATGCACATGATGCTCCATACTGTATACTGGCTGCACATGATGCTCCATACTGTATACTGGCTGCACATGATGCTCCATACTGTATACTGGCTGCGCATGCTCCATGCTGTATAATGGCCACAGTTCTCCATACTGTATAATGACATACAGGCACACAGCTCACACACATGGCTCACACACACGCAGCACACACACAGCTCACACACATGCAGCTCACACACACGCAGCATCACACACACACGCAGCATCACACACACACATGCAGCATCACACACACATGCAGCATCACAAACGCAGCTCACAAACACATGCAGCTTCGACACAAATGCATCACACGCGCAGCCATCACACACACACGTAGCCATCACACACACGCAGCCATCACACACACACCCAGCCATCACACACACACCCAGCCATCACACACACACGCAGCCATCACACACACATGCAGCCATCACACACACACGCAGTATCACACACACATGCAGCATCACAAACGCAGCTCACAAACACATGCAGCTTTGACACAAATGCATCACACACGCAGCCATCACACACACACGTAGCCATCACACACACACGCAGCCATCACACACACACGCAGCCATCACACACACACGCAGCCATCACACACACGCAGTCATCACATACACACCAGAAACCTCATACACACATGACACACATGCAGCATCTCACACACACACACGCAGCATCACACACACATGCAGCATCACACACACATGCAACATCACACACACATGCAGCATCACACACACACACACACACACACATGCAGCATCTCACACACACACATGCAGCATCACACACACATGCAGCATCACACACACACACATGCAGCATCACACACACACATGCAGCATCTCACACACACACATGCAGCATCACACACGCACACACATGCAGCATCACACACACACGCGCACGCAGCATCACACACACACACATACACACATGCAGCATCACACACACACAGCATCACACACACACACACACACACATGCAGCATCACACACACACACACACATGCAGCATAACACACATCACACACACAATCTCCTCTGTGGTGCAGGGGCGGCTGATCTGTCCATGTGCAGCTATTCAGTTTCTCCTGCTAACAGCTCTGCACTGTCCTGGCACCTCCCCCGTCTCTCCTTCTCTGCCGTCTCTCCTTCTCTGCCGGGATAGCAGATAAGAGCAGGAGAAGCAGGAGCTCCGTGCACACACAGGAGGTAGTGAGTCGCTGACCTTTCATCTTGATTGCTGCTGCTGGCTCTCTCCCTCAGCGTGGCAGCGCCGCACAGGGGGCGGGAGGGGGCGGGGTCGGTCGGGAGGAGACCCAGCTTTTATTAAAAAAAAACAAAAAAAAAAACAGCCACAAACCTAAGTTAATCAGGTGCCGCCCCCTGCATTGTCCCTAGGCACGTAGTGCGGGACACTAATGTCCCTCCCGGGATCCCGGGGCAGACTGTCAAAATCAGGACAGTCCCGCGGGATCCGGGACAGTTGGGAGGTATGGGTGTACAGAGCAGAGCCGCGTGCGTACGAAGTGTGCGGAGCGGAGCCCCGTGTGTATATTAGGTGTACGTAGCGGACCTACGTGTGTACGAGGTGTACGAGGCGGAGCCGTGTGCCTACGAGGTGTACGGGGCAGAGCCGCGTGCCTACGAGGTGTACGGGGCAGAGCCGCGTGCATACAAGGTGTACGGAGCGTAGCCGTGTGTGTACGGAGCGGACCTGCATGTGTACAAGGTTTACGGGGGAGCCGTGCGCCTACGAGGTGTACGGGGCTGAGCCATGTGTGTGCAAGGTGTACAGGGCGGGGCCTGTGTGTGAGCCGTGTGTGTACGAGGTGTAAGGAGTGGAACCGCGTTTGTGTACGAGTTGTAACATGTTGCCTTTTTGTGCGGTCGCCGCACACGTCAAATCGCTGCATGCGGACGCATCCGCATAAAACGCTTGTCCCTGCATACCCAATGTTAAAGATAGGTAAGCAGGGAAACGCAGGATGCATACAGATGTAGGCGGAACTTCAGGGAGGAAGTTGGCAGCCATCCGCAGCCCTCCTGAACTCAAATGTGAACCCAGCCTAACTCCTTGTTCAGTCTAAGGGTATGTGACCACGTTCAGGAAACGCTGCGTTCTTGACACAGCGTTGAGCCACAGCGTAAAAAACGCAGCGTCCAGATGTTACAGCATGGTGGGGGTGATTTAATGAAATCCCGTCTCCACTGTGCATTCAAAAACACATGGGTTTTTCCCACAAAAACGCACATGCGTTGCGTTTTTTCGGAACGCAGCATGTTGCTACAATGAGCAAAACACACAGGAACACCGCAGGTGACCTGCCAGTGACCTCAGGTGCATTTTTGGTCAGGATTTTACCTGCATAAAATCCTGACCAAAGCCTGAAGCAAACCTGACCGTGGACACATACCCTAAGAAAGGTGTCTACCGGACACATAGTTGATTGCAGGTATGTATCACAGAGGTCATTGTCCTCTGTGATGTAGAGCTGGAGTAATTGTCATAATCCAGACCGGGTTTTGAGTCCTGTTTAACCTTTTCCCGGTCTGATCATGTCAAGGGTTAACTTTTCTCAGCCTCAGTCTGGTTTCAGGTTTTGCTATTTATCTCTGTTGCATCCTGCAGGTGGTGTCAGTTATAGTTTTGCCTACGGCGTGTGTAGCTGATTCTGGTATATCCTGATTTGTCCTGCTGCTTTAGCTGCCTGAACCTGTGTCTCTGTTTTTTCCCTGTTCCCATCTTGACTCCGTGTTTCCCTTTAGTATGAAGACCCCCCTGGTTTTTACTTGGCTTGTATCCTGACCTGTTTTTGTCTTCTGTCTTTGGCTTATCCACTCCTGACTGTTACTGACCTTTTGGCTTTTCTCCGATTCTGTGTTTTGTCTTTTCCTTTGGTACTGCGCTACTGACTATATAGAACCTTGCAGGGATCTTCCCAGTCTGGCTGTAAACACTCTGACACTGTTGATGTCTCATTGCACTCTCCTGAACCTACCGTCAGGCTTCCAGATACCTTCTCCGGGGAAAAGGAGAAGTTCTGTATGCTCAAGGAGAATTGCAAGCTATTGTTTTCTCTTAGACTCCGATCTTCTGGAGATGACAATCAGCGAGTGGGGATAATTATTTCCATACTTCGGGAGGGGCCTCAATCATGGGCTTTTTCTTTACCTGCTACTGCCCCTGAACGTATGTCTGTAGATAAGTTCTTTGAGGCTTTAGGTTTGATTTATGATGAACCAGACTGGGTCAGGGGGGCAGATGGCATGATCATGGGTCTCTCCCAGAGCAAACTCACTGCTGAGCGGTATTGTCCTGAGTTTAGACGGTTGTCCACAGAGGTGTTTTGGGATGACTCTGCTTTGAGATGTCAGTTCAGGAGAGGACTTTCGGATCATCTCAGCATTGGCCCTCCATCCGCCACCCAGATCCCTGGATTAGGCCATGACCCAGGCCATTCGTATGGCCCGGAGGTTACGTTAAAGAGGAGTTATCCAACGTGAAATTCCTGTATTGCCTGCTAAGTCTGAGATGATGCCATTCATGGAGACCATAGAGGTTGGTGCCACCAACTTCAAGAAGAAGTAGAGGAAGCGACGACGTGATGGGGAATTATGTTTTTGTTGTGGAGATTCGGTACATTGGAAGAAGGACTGCTCCTCTTGTCCATCGATTAACAAGCTTCTGAGTCTGGGTGATTGTCGTGGAGGTCACCCAGACTTTCAGATACCATTTTCATCATTTCAGAAAGTTTTGTTTGAAGTGGAACTGTGTTGTAGAGGTAGTTACGTATCCACTTGAGCTTTTGTGGAATGTGGATCTTCCATAAACTTCATTGATTCTAGTTTGGTGTCCAAGTTAAAGTTAGGGACAGTTAAGCTAGAGACTCCCATCCATATCATTGCCTTTGATAAGATACCGTTGGCTCAAAATGTTACTAAGTTTGTCTCTGAGGAGTTCCTCCTCATAGTGGGTTCCTTGTACCAGGAACAAATCTCATGTTATGTTATGAATAATCTTACTGTGTGACAGGTGTTGGGGTTCCCCTGGTTACAGAGGCATTATCCTGTTATAGATTGGGGATCTCGTGATATTGTTAAATGGGTTCCTAATTATTCCAATGGTTGTCTTTCTGCTGTTTTTGTGTCTGCCATTAATCGAGGGTATTCCGGAGTACCTGAAGGATTTTGGGGACATGTTCACCGAAAAAGAAGCTGAGTTCTTGCCACCACATCGTTCCTATGATTATAGGATTAATCTTATTCCGGGTTCTAAATTGCCCAAAGCCCATTTTTACAATCTTTCTGGCCCGGAACGTACTGCTGTGAAAAACTATATCTCTGATAGTCTATGCAAAGGTCACATCTGTCTTTCTGTCTCACCTGTGGCCGCTGGATTATTTTTTGTTAAGAAAAAAGATGGTGGTTTATGCCCATGCCTCGATTTCCAGGAACTAAATAAAATTACAGTGAGAATCACCTACCCTCTCCCACTCATTCCTGATCTTTATAACTAATTGGGGCAAAGTGGTTTTCCAAACTCGATCTCAGGGGAGCATATAACCTTATCCGCGCTCAGGAAGGGGATGAGTGGAAAAACGGTATTTCTCACCTCTGAGGGTGTCACGATAATGTATAAAATGGAGCAGGATTTTTCACATTCCCTGTTAGCACACCACTGTGGGCTTCAAACCCCCCCTTCTCTCTATGCTTTTGCTGTGTGTGAAGCTATTCCTCTATGCTCTGCCCTTCCTTCGAGCCAGGAATTTTTATTGCGCTTGTAGCTGCACAAATCTCCCTCCAGCTGAAACTGGTCTGATATCCCTCTCAAGACATGAGGTTCTTTGTTCTGTTATAGTAAGATATTGGGCCACCGATTTGGGCTAGAAAAATAATAAGTATAAATTGCTAACTTCCATCGGTAGATCTGTCTAACACTGTAAGCGCGAGCAGCTACACACAACAATTACCAAGTGTGGATTTCTCCGGAACCATGTGGAACAACTTGGACGAATTTGGTACCAATAGAAAGCTAATTTTAATACAAGATGGATGAGGTGTGTGTTATGACTCTCGAGTGAAGATATGAGAGGTATAAGAATTGTTGGAAAAAACTGTACAGCTGAGGAGAGGGGAGGGCGATGGTAACTCAACCCCTTTAGTGATGTCACATGGCTGCAGTTATAAGTTTCTGCACTTCACCCAGCATTCAGTTTTGCCTGAGGAGCTGTTCCTATCCAGACCTCCTGATGCACTGGGATATTTGGCTCCGCCTACCAGCATGGTTTTGCCTGCAATGATCTGAGCACATGTGAGTTTCATCTTTCTTCTTTAATCCATGTTATTTATTTTTTTTTTTTTCCAAACTGTTTTTATTAAACATTTTCAATTAAACATTTTCAACATTAACATATCAATATGCAAACATAGGTACACGGGATTATTTCCCTCTTTCCGGTATTACAGAAGCCCATTATTAAAGACGGTAACTAATTTATCGTTCCAGTTTGCAAATTAAAGGCAAAATACCTCTCAATCAAGATAAAGCATAGAATTCAACATGGAAATACAATACGAGTGGACTACCATTCTGTAACTAGATAACCCTAAATGGTGAAAGAGGGGAAGTTATAGCCAAAGAGAAAATGAAGAACAAAAAAAAAAAAAAGGGGGGAGGGGTCAACAGACAGACTAGGGAAAGTCGAAGGGAAGGGAGGGGAGGGGAGGGGGGGAAACACACGGCTCCGCACTTCGCCCAATGTGTTATTTAAGAGACAACACCACTCACAAGGGTGCCCGGCCCGCTACCGTCTGTTCCAGGAACCATGTAGTTGTGCAGAAGCATTGTTTGAGCCTCTGTTGTATATGCGTCGGAAGAATGGGTATAAGTGGCTGCCATAGTTCAAAAAAATTTTGGGTTTTTAGTTCTTTCTGAAGGGATGCTTCCACCCAATCCATCCTAAATAGGAAGGAGAGTTTGTCCAGGAAGATCCTCAGGGTGGGCACATTAGGTGCCAGCCAGGTTTGTAAAATCGTTTTCCGGGCCGAGGCCGAAATCATGTACAAGAATTTTCTACCATAAGTGGGGATCACAGCCCCTTCATTAGTAATGTACCCGAAAAGAGCCCAGGCTGGAGTGAGAGCCACCCTATATGGTGTATGCGTATGAGTAAATACAAGTATGCGTTGCCAAAATTGTTGGATTTGTGGGCAAGCCCACAAGCAGTGGAACATGTCTGCCTCGACCTCTCCACACCTGGAACAGATCGGACTCGGTATATTACCCATAAGAAAGTTGCGTCTTGGCGAGATATAGGATTTATGCATAATCTTCAACGTCATTTCCCAATAAGATGTAAACGGTGTAAATTTAAGCGTATTCCTCAACATTTGTAGAATCAGAGTAGGTGTTAATGACGGGTCACTAAGCTGCCACTTCATTATTCCTGTGGAATGTTCTTCCCTCTCGGTCTCAGATCTTAGGAATGTATAGTAGTCTGACACAAGCCTTTTCGTCAGCTTGCATGTGGTAAGTTTGGTTATCAGCCTATCCTGCCAGTCATTATCACTGAAACCACAAGTAACACTGGTCACATAACTCTGTAATTGCATGAAGTGGAAAGGGTGTATACTGATGAAATCAAATAAGAGTGTCGCCTGGTTGAAGGTAAGGACCTTTTTGGAATGTACATCTACTATGTCTCCCACCCTGCCCAGGCCTAATGTTTGCCAACCATGAAAAATGTGGTGTGCCTTCCCTGCCTGAAACCTAGAATTAGTACAAAACGTCTGTGCCAGTGACACCCGTGGTGATAGCTTTAATCTACGACGTATGACTGCCCAAGACCGCCAGATTGTTATAAACAGAGGATTGGATCTCAGCTCCTGGGGCACCAATGTGTAAGGCTCATGTAGTAAGTTTACCAGTGACCTGCCTCCCACTAATGATGTTTCAACTGCTAGAGCTGAGTATGTAGAGGTACCCAGTGGCGTAACTACAAAGTTATGGGCCCCGGTGCGAACTTCCAAATGGGGCCCCCCCCGCCATAAAATTCAATGTAAGCCCCATAGAATACAATGCAGCCCCCCTCATAGTATAATGCAGCCCCTCCATACAGGGGCAGTGACAAAGACACGAGCAAATGGTGACGAGGGGGCAGAGGAGAGGGAACAAGGGGGCAAGGAAGACAGGCACTAGGGGACACATGGGGGCTAGGAGGCAGGGGAGAAGGATACAAGGGGTCTAGTGGGCAAGGGAGACTGACACAAGTGGGCAAGGGAGACTGACACAAAGGGCACACGGGGACTAGTGGACAAGAGAGACTGGCACACGGGGACACGGACTAGTGGGCAAGGGAGACTGACACACGGGGAATAGTGGGCAAGGGAGACTGATACAAGGGGACTAGTGGGCAATGGAGACTGACACACGGGGACAAGGGACAAGCACAAGGGGACAAGGGAGACAGGCACAAGGGGACACATAGGGACTAGTGAGCAAGAGACTGACACAAGGGGACAAGGGATACAAGCACAAGGGGACACACAGGGACAAGTGGGAAAGGGAGACTGACACACAGGGACTAGTGGGCAAAGGAGACTGACACAAGCACAAGGGGACAAAGGAGACTGACACAAGCACAAGGGGACATAGGAGACAGGCACATGGGGACACACAGGGACTAATGGGCAAGGGAGACTGGCACACGGGGACACAAGCATAAGGGAGACAGGCTCAAGGGGACTCACGGCCCCCTGACCTGCCAGAGCCGCTTGCAGCTGCGACCGTAGTAGTTACGCCGCTGCCTCACACACACACATACTACAGATATCACACACACACTACAGATATCACACACACACACATCATACTACAGATATCACACACACACACACACATCAGTTATTACACACACTACAGATATCACACACACATCATATTACAGATATCACACACATACTACAGTTATCACACACACACACTACAGATATCACACACACACAGACATACTACAGATATCACACACACACACACACACACACACACATCATACTACAGATATCACACACACACACACTACAGATAACACACACACACTACAGATATCACACACACACACATACACACACTACAGATATCACACACACACACACATACACACACTACAGATATCACACACACACACATCATACTACAGATATCACACACATACTACAGTTATCACACACACACTACAGATACCACACACACACACACACACACACACACACACACACACACACACACACACACACACACACACACACACACACACACCAGAGATACCAGCTCATATACACAACTCACAATCTCCTCTCTGGTACAGGGGTGGCTGATGTAAACCGGCTGCAGCTCCTCAGCTTCTCCTGACTAAGGCTAGTTTCACACTAGCGTCGGGAACAACCCGTCGCTGTGCGTCGGGCCGACGTTCCCGACGCTAGTGTGGTCTCCGCCGCACAACGGGGGCAGCGGATGCATTTTTCCCACGCATCCGCTGCCCCATTGTGAGGTGCGGGGAAGTGCGGGGAGGTGGGGGCGGAGTTCCGGCCGCGCATGCGCGGTCGGAAAAAGTGGACCGTCGGGAGCAAAAAACGTTACATGTAAGGTTTTTTTCTCCCGACGGTCCACTACCACACGCCCAAGCATCGCAAAACGGACGCGACGTTTGGCAATGCGTCGCAAATGCGTCGCTAATGTTAGTCTATGACGAAAAAACGTATCCAGCAAGAACTTTTGCTGGATGCGTATTTTCGGCAAAACGACGCATTTGCGACGTATTGCAGTTAACGCTAGTGTGAAACTAGCCTAAAGCGGCTCTGTCCCGCACCTCCCCCCTGCTCTCGCCTTCTGTCCCGGGGTTATTTTGGCTTTCTCTTAAAGGGAACCTGTCACCCCGTTTTTTCCGTATGAGATAAAAATACTGTTAAATAGGGCCAGAGCTGTGCATTGCAATAGTGTATTTTGTGGACCCCGATTCCCCACCTATGCTGCCGAAATACGTTACCAAAGTAGTCGTTTTCGCCTGTCAATCAGGCTGGTCTGGTCAGATGGGCGTGGTGTCTTCCCCCAGATCTTGCTTAGTTTTCCGTTGGTGGCGTAGTGGTGTGCGCATGCCCAAGGTCCCGAATCCACTGCACAGGGGAGTGAAAATAGCGTGATGTGCGACATTTCATTGGTGATCGGTGGGGGCGGCCATCTTCCTTTGGCCGCGCGTGCGCAGAAGCGGCGCTCTGCTGGCCGCGGCTTCAGGAAAATGACCGCAGGATGCCGCGCGTGCCTAGATGGAGATCGCGGCGGCCATTTTCCTGAAGCAGAGATGCGACACCTCGTACACACCCGACTCCGCTCCGTACACCCCCGACTCCGCTCCGTACACCTCGTACACACACGGCTCCGCTCCGTACACCTCGTACACACACGGCTCCGCTCCATACACCTCGTACACACACGGCTCCGCTCCGTACACCTCGTACACACACGGCTCCGCTCCGTACACCTCGTACACACACGGCTCCGCTCCGTACACCTCGTACACACACGGCTCTGCTCCATACACCTCGTACACACACGGCTCCGCTCCGTACACCTCGTACACACCCGGCTCCGCTCCGTACACCTCGTACACACCCGGCTCCGCTCCGTACACACCCGGCTCTGCTCCGTACACCTCATACACACCCAGCTCTGCTCCGTACACCTCATGCACACCCGGCTCTGCTCCGTACACCTCATGCACACCCGGCTCTGCTCCGTACACCTCATGCACACTCGGCTCCGCTCCGTACACCTCATACACACCCGGCTCTGCTCCGTACACCTCATGCACACCCAGCTCTGCTCCGTACACCTCATGCACACCCAGCTCTGCTCCGTACACCTCATACACACCCGGCTCCGCTCCGTACACCTCATGCACACCCAGCTCTGCTCCGTACACCTCATGCACACCCAGCTCTGCTCCGTACACCTCATACACACACTGCTCTGCTACATCCACCCAAACCCCTCCTGACCTCACACAAAAGCTTACCCTCCTCCAGCATGATGACAAACAGCACTGCACTACTGTCCTGCACTACACGGAAGCCCTTGATCATGTGACTCCAACTCCTCCCCTCCTGTGACCTCATCACAGGTCCTGTGCGCACAGAGCAGTGGCAGCTATAGTAGTGGTGTGCGGCTCTCTGCGGTGGAGGGGCTCTGCTGCGGGTCAAGTGCAGTCCCACCCGTGATCGCGAGTGCACGCGCAGCAGGGCCTGTAAGGAAGAATTATTTAAAGGGCCGGCGGCCCATTTTGTAGCTTAGAGTTCTTAGGAGCCCGCCCAGTCTGCTGGACTGGGTGGGCCCCTAAGCACTGCGGGCCCCGTCGCAATTGCGACCCCTGCGACCGCGGTAGTTACGCCCCTGGAGGTACCCTTCAACCAGTCTCGGAGAATTCGCATGTTTGCTGCAAGGTTATACAGCTTAATGTCTGGGAAATTCACTCCGCCACTGGTTCGGGTTTGTGTGAGGGTGTGGAATCCTATTCTGGGCCTCTTCCCCTGCCAAACAAATCTGCGAAACAGACGGTTAATATTATGTTCATCCACTGGTCTCAGATTAATCCATGTTATTTTATAATTGCTTTGTACATACATACTTTGCCTCATATTGTAACATCTTTATATACCTTTTTATAACCACTGCCTGATCTTTATGGAGTAAAATATTTAAAATACTAGTTTGGTTCTCCTGCTCTAAAACGTACCCCAAGTCTTCTGAAGGGAATTACGCTACTGTTTTGGGCTAGCTTCGGACCCGGTAATCGAAGCTGGTGGCGGCATACCTTGTCCTGTGCTTTTGGGAGTCGTAGCGATGGCGGCGTTGATAATTATTGTTCCTGCCTGAGTGGGAGTAGTTATATCACCCTCGCTGCAGCGTACCCAATAGCCAGTACATAGCAGGCAGCCTTTCTAGCGACTAATTACCCTAGGTGCAGTACCTAATCTGACCTGAGTGTAAGGGGGGGCGCCAGAGAGCTGCAAGTTTTCAAGCGGAACTGTAAAGTGGGATATACATAATTCCCTGCAGTTCGTGTTATATTGCAGAGCAGTGGGATAACTAAAATAAGCCCCTGTGGTAAATTGAGAGGTCAATAGCCTTGTTTGTGTTTTCAACACATTGGAGCAGTGGAGGGATAACTAAAATAAGCCCCCTGCACATGTGATAGCCGTGGGCTGGCCAAATGTCACCCCGTTCATGATGTACTGTTGACAGTGACGGTGTGAATCGTGACAGAAGGTCTGTTTGATAATTTGGTCATGCACTTCGGTCTCACGAACATGCCCGCCGTGTTTCAGAACTTCGTTAATGATGTTTTCTCTGATTTTATCAGGCACTTTATGGTTGTATACCTGGATGATATCTTTGTTTTCTCCCACATTGGTCATTTACGTGCTGTTCTTCACAGGTTACGGGGAAATTCTCTGTTCCCTAAACCCTAGAAATGTCTGTTTTGTGTCCAGGAGCTTTCCTTTCTGGGGATCATCCTTTCTGCCCATGGGTTTCAGATGGATTCTGGAAAGGTGCAGGCCATTGTTGATTGGGTGCAACCCAAAGACGTTAAGGGTCTGCAACGTTTTCTGGGTTCCGCCAATTATTATCGAACATTCATCAAGGGGTTTTCTCAGGTGGTCAAGCCACTCACCGATCTCACTCGCAAGGGGACTGATCTCAAAGTCTGGTCACCCTTGGCGGTTGAAGCATTTTCTACATTAAAGAAGTGTTTTATGTCTGCTCCTGTACTGGTTCTGCCCGATACGTCGGAACCATTCATTGTAGAGGTGGACGCATTGGAGGTAGGAGTGGGGGCAATGTTGTCTTAGGGACCCGTTACTTTGACCAATTTAAGACCATGTGCCTTTTTCTCCAGGAAGTTTTCTTCTGCAGAGAGGAATTATGAAGTTGGTAACCGGGAGTTATTGGCCATAAAATTAGATTTTGAAGAATTGAGGCACTTTTTGGAGAGGGCAGTTCATCAGAGCACGGTGATTACGGACCACAAGAACCTTTCTTACATTGAGTCTGCCAAGAGGTTAACTCCTAGGCAGGCAAGGTGGTCGCTTTTTTTTTTCTCGTTTTCATTTTTCCTATCACCTTTCGGCCTGGTTCCAAGAATGTCAAGACGGATGCCTCATCTCGCAGCTTTGATCCTATTTCACTCCCTGAACCTCCTTCCTCCATTCTTCAGCACAGGGTGGTTGTTGCAGGGGTATCCTCTGAATTGGAGCAGGAAATTCAGAGGCTTAGTCTCTTGCTCCTTCCTCTTCGCCTGATAATAAGCTTTGTATCCAGGTTCAGAACCAGTTGAGTGTTCTCCAGGAGTTCCACAATTCTGCTCTCAGTGGGCACCCGGGGGATGTCAGCCACCCAGAAAGCCATTGCTAGGCTGTTTTGGTGGTACTCCATGACCTTTGATGTTGCTGTGTTTGTGTCTGCTTGTGATACCTGTGCTCGTGCCAAGAGCACCCATAACCGGCCAGCGGGGGAATTGGTGACATTGCCAATTCCGGATAGACCTTAGACTCATTTGTCCATGGATTTTATCACTGATCTCCCTCCTTCCAATGGCAAAACTGTAATCTGGGTAGTTCTTGACAGATTCAGTAAACAGGCACATTTCGTATCTTTGGCAGGATTGCCTAACACAGAAACTGTATCTAAGATGTTTGTTGAGCACGTTGTGTGGTTGCATAGCGTGCCTTTGAGTGTGGTTTCTGATAGAAGGGTACAATTTGTGTCCAAATTTTGGAGTGCTGAGACTGAGAGGACCAGTCCGTCACTTGAACAGATTTTGCGGTGTCTTGCTACGTCTCAGCAGGATGATTGGTGTTCTTAGTTGCCAGTGACTGAGTTTGCATTTAACAGTCGGATTAACCAGTCCACTGGCACCGCTCCGTTCTTTTGTAATTACGGCTTTCACCCCCATTTTGGCAAATTTTCCAGGCTGGATTCAGGATGTCCAGGGGCTGATACGGCAGTTCAACGGTGAGAGGGCAGAGTGGAGGGAGGTCCAGAAGAACATTCGGGAGGCTCAGGGCAAACATAAACGTTTTGCTGATAAGCGACGGTCTGTAGGACCTGTATTACTTGTAGGAGATAAAGTGTGGTTATCTACTAAGAACATTCGTCTGAAAGTTCCTTCTACTATGCTAGGGCCCAGGTTTATTGGTCCTTACGAGATCATTGAGGTTGTCAATCCAGTTGCCTTTCGCTTACGCCTGCCTCCGTCACTTCAGATCCCCAATGTCTGTCATTAGTCCCTATTTAAGTCATTTGTACATTCCTCTACTGGGTCTCCATCCCTTCCACCTCCTGTCTCTGTGGATGGCCAGGCTGAGTATGAAGTGGAACGGGTTGTGGATTCTCGCATGGTCCGCAATTCACTTCAGTATTTGGGCTATTGGAGGGGTTACGGTCCTGAGGATTGATCTTGAGTCCCGGCGCAATCTGTCCATGCGGATCGATTGGTTCGGGCATTTCATATACGTTAACCCTTAAAAAATTCCATCAGACCAGAATTTATTGCATAAAATATATTTTTATTTTAAAAAATGTATTGCAATCACAAAAAAAAACATCACTAAAATATATGGAAATTTTATTAAGATTATTTAAAAACAATATCCAACAAATATTTCATTATTCAGAACATAAAATGTATAAGAAATATATATTAATATTATATAACTCCTCCAATCGAGGTTTTTCTAGAGATTGATGAAATATGAATCCCGTATGTGCAGGACAGAGCAATTCCAAACTGATCAGTATAAAAATTAAATAAATATAATGCAGCAAATAATATTTTAATAATATAATATGTGATAAAAATAAATCAAATAAATTTGTGAATAATATGTATGTATATCCATATATACACACACATGCCCCTTATGTGCAGCAATTAAATATTCAATTCATAATAAAGTGCAAAAGTGCAATAAAACAAATTGCATACAAAACACAAATATAATCACAAAAGTAGTGAATAAGGAACCCAAACAACCAATTAATTATATATTACTCTATCACAGTGCTGCCAATGTGCCAAACCTAATATATACAAAAGTTTGTTAATACTGACCAGTTAGGAATGCCACCTCCCCGCACACACCACTCCAACGCTGTTTCGCTCACTGCTTCATCAGGGAGTGATGTGAGTGGGGTAAAGGGGCTATTTATATAGCGATATGGCAGCTGCAGATTCATTTCATTAGGGGATGTCATAATTACATGGCGCCGAGGTAGCGCATGCCGCCGCCATGACCGGAACCCGGAAGTGTGTCATCGAGAGCGTCATATGATGCTGTCGACAACACACATCTCAAGGAACCAACCATAGAGCAGGAGCGGCGCACGCGCACAAAATAGTATATCAATATGCATGTGTAATGAAATAACCGGGTCTGCAAATCTTCAAAATATCATGTCATTGACAACATGAGATTACAGAACACCATTTAATACTATAAAAATGAAAATAAATTATAATGTGCCCAATTAATATAACAAAACCCTTTAGGCTATATGAATATGACATTACTATATAATGTGTATTATATAGTAATGTCATATTCATATAGCCTAAAGGGTTTTGTTATATTTGCAGACCCGGTTATTTCATTACACATGCATATTGATATATTATTTTTCTTAGGGATAAACATTATAACACATCTTATTTAGGTACATAGTATTTATATATATATAGGGTATTATTCTTTCTTATATGTTTTGTCCTTTTATGTTGGTATGATATCAGTATGTGCATATATACATGCACAAGTGTGTGGCATGTTGTGGGGATGCGTGGTTGTATTTTTGTGGTGATTGTATGTCTGGTGCAGTTGATTATGGGTTAATTATGTGTATGATAGTTTGGTGTTTTGTGTACATGTGATTAGATTTAGGTTAATAGTGCGTGGTGATATATTTTAATTTAATCCAATTAATTTATTATATTATAGTTATGTAAGTGTTGATGTAATTATTATAATTTTGATTATTATATTATGAATGATTGTTATATGTATGGTCATTTTATCATGTTTATATGGTTATGCATGTAGTATGTGTGTTATTAGTATGTGTATGCATGGATCACATTGTTTTATATGGGTGTGTATATGTGTATGTGGTTGGTGTATGTGAGGGTTCCAGGATGTGGTATATAGTGTTTGTGTATATATTGTTGTGGGTATATATGCATGCCTTATTATTTTTATTACATATTTTTTATTATATATTTTTTTCATTTTGGCATGGTTTAATTTGGTGCTCACACGGTACATATGTGTATGCGGTGTATGCATACATTTGATCATTTGTTTATTATTTAATTATTATTGGTATAATATTATTTTATCATGCTACTTCATAAATTGCATATTTTTTTATTATGGTTAAATTTTGATGTTATTGGATGATTGTTATTAGAATCGGTTCTGTTCCTTTGCCCTTGTTCATGATGGCTGCGGGGATGTTGTGCGCCGATGTGCGCGTGCGCCGCTCCTGCTCTATGGTCGGTTCCTGAGATGTGTGTTGTCGACAGCGTCATATGACGCTCTCGATGACGCACTGCCGGGTTCCGGTCATGGCGGCGGTGGCGGCGGCATGCGCTACCTCGGCGCCATGTAATTATGACATCCCCTAATGAAATTAATCTGCAGCTGCCATATCGCTATATAAATAGCCCCTTTACCCCACTCACATCACTCCCTGATGAAGCAGTGAGCGAAACGGCGTTGGAGTGGTGTGTGCGGGGCGGTGGCATTCCTAACTGGTCAGTATTAACAAACTTTTGTATATATTAGGTTTAGCACATTGGCAGCACTGTGATAGAGTAATATATAATTAATTGGTTGTTTGGGTTCCTTATTCACTACTTTTGTGATTATATTTGTGTTTTGTATGCAATTTGTTTTATTGCACTTTTGCACTTTATTATGAATTGAATATTTAATTGCTGCACATAAGGGGCATGTGTCTGTGTATATATGGATATACATACATATTATTCACAAATTTATTTGATTTTTATCACATATTATATTATTAAAAAATTATTTGCTGCATTATATTTATTTAATTTTTATACTGATCAGTTTGGAATTGCTCTGTCCTGCACATACGGGATTCATATTTCATCAATCTCTAGAAAAACCTCGATTGGAGGAGTTATATAATATTAATATATATTTCTTATACATTTTATGTTCTGAATAATGAAATATTTGTTGGATATTGTTTTTAAATAATCTTAATAAAATTTCCATATATTTTAGTGATGGTTTTTTTTTGTGATTGCAATAAATTTTTTAAAATAAAAATATATTTTATGCAATAATTTCTGGTCTGATGGAATTTTTTAAGGGTTAATTTTTATAGTTGTTTTCCTCAGTTTATATATGTTGTCATTTTTGGCATTTCTTTCTATATAGGTTTTTATTTCATATACGTTATCCTGGGAAACCTGGGGTTCTGGTGGCCCCCCTTGAGAGGAGGGTACTATCATGATCCAGACCAGGTTTTGTGCCCTGTTTCCCCTTTTCCCGGTCTGATCATGTCAGGGGTTAACTTTTCTCAGCCTCAGTCTGGTTTCAGGCTTTGCTATTTATTTCTGTTGCATCCTGCAGGTGGTGTCAGCTATAGTTCTGCCTACAGCGTGTGCAGTTTACTCTGGTATATCCTGATTTGTCCTGCTGTTTTAGCTGCCTGAACTCGTGTCTCTGTTTTCCCCCTGTTCCTGTCTTGACTCAGTGTTTCCCTTTAGTGTGCAGACCCCCCTAGTTTTGACTTGGCTTGTATCTTTGATCTGTTTTTGTCTTCTGTCTTTGGCTTATCAGCTCCGGTTACTGACCTTTTGGCTTGTCTCCAACTCTGTGTATTGTCTGTTCCTTTGGTACTGCCCTACTGACTATTGCGAGGCAGTGACCGGTGTCATATGTGAGGGTCGCTATGTGTCCAGCAGGATGTGCTCGGAAGCATATTAGATCTGCTGGAGTGCCCTGTGCTCACAGCAGGTTGCCTGTGAGTCACAGGGAAGAATAAAAGTGAGTGTGAACCGGGTCAAGTTATTTCACCAAGAAATTATTCAGGAAAATCTGGTATGGGCTTTTATTTTTGAAACGGACTGCAAGAAGGTAGTGGGGCCGGTCCGTTTCCTCCAGCCCAGATCTTATAAGTGGCCCATGGCCACAGAGTCAGGAGGAAAGAAAAAATAACCCTGCAAGAGAGTTTTGGTGTGTCAGTGTTGGCTTGAAAGCAGACCTAGCAGGAGACTTATGCAGAGCCCTTTCTGTGTGGAGCAACACAGGGCCAGGCAGAGTCTAAAAGCCTGACACCCTAGCGTACCCGGTGGTGTAGTACGTACGCGGCAACGGATTGCGGACTGTCTTTATTTTTCCCGGCTGCATACCGAGGGACTAGTTTACTTTTTCTGCTTGTGTGTACGCTGTAAAATAAACAATACTTTATTTTGAACCTTGATCTGGGTCACTGCCTACTCACTGCATAGCAAGGACATTGCTGCATCACATATGGTGGAGAATGCGGACAGTGTGAATTATGGCATACCCCAACACCATTTGCATGTCTGTTATTAGGCCGGCTACATTGCAAACCAGGCCTTTGGAGAAAATGGAGGAGATCCTGAGGCAGCTGGTCCTCACACAGCAACAGACTAACAACAGACCTGTTGCTGCGGCAAATTACAGCCCTGCGTGAGGCACCTCCAGCACCGACCCCAGAATGTCGCGATGCCTGAGACAAGGTCCGCTCTGCTTTGAGGAAATTGAGTCCGGAAGATGACGTGAAAGCTTTCCTCACCGTCTATGAGTGCATGGCAGAGCGGGAGATCATGCCAGCGGCACAGTGCGCAGAAGTCGTGGCTCCGTTCCTGAGGGGTGACACGCTAAAGGCCTACATTGACTTCAGTCGGGAGGACGCCCAGGACTATTCCAAGCTAAAAGGTGAGATCTTTGCCTGACTGGGCGTTAATACTTATGTGAGGGCCCAACGGGTGTTTTCGTGGACTTTTGTGGAAATCCAGCCTGCTTGGTCTCAGGTTTATGACTTACTGCAGCTTGTGAAATGGTGGCTCCAACCTGAGACTTTAACCACACTTCAGATAGTGGAGAGGGTGGTGGTCAACCGATTAGTGAGGTGCCAGCAGCCATACAGCGTTGGGTGGGTCAAGGGGACCCTAGACTAGGTTGTAGGATTGATAGAGCAATATAAGGCCACTCAGGACTTTATACGGGACACTACTCTGCTTCGGCTGTCACGTAAAGTTCCAGCCGCTCTGGAGTCTTAGAAAAGTCCACGACCCTTCACTGGGACAAAACCAGACTGAGCCCGTGTTGAGGGGATGTCTTGAAAAGAGGGTGACCACAGACCTGTGTCCCCTAAATTGGCCCAAGGTCACCTCGTGCCACAGTCATTGAGTGTTGGTGATGCCAAAAGCCTGGACATGTGGTTGCCAATTGCCCCCTAACAAAAGAACCCATGGACTGCAGGTATAACCACCGTGTATCTATGTATGCCCAGCCAGTCTACATTGCCACTGCAGACCCTGCCGGTACCGAACCTCAGCTAGGCAAAGTACTCGTTAATGGGTACCAGATGGACGCTCTCTTGGACTCTGGAAGCTTGGTGACCCTGGTACACGGGTCCCTGGTTGCTGGGGACAGTCCTAATGGACAGGAGGTGGGGGTAGTGTGCATACATCGGGACCTCCGAGAGTACCCGACTGCGGAGGTCACGTTCTCCACTCCGTGTGGGGAGATAAAACATGTGGTGGGAGTGGTAAAGACTCTTCCGTATGGGACTGTATTGGGAAGAGACTTGTCCCTGTTCTGGTCACTCTGGGAGACTAGAGTTAACCCTTTCAGGGTAAAAAGTATTCCGGGTGCAGAACCCGAAGATCCTGAGTCAGGGATACCTGCCGTAGGGGTCGCCACCATAGGAACAGTGTGTAATCCCAATAGGTTTTCCCTAGAGGTATTGGCAGAAGTGATGGAGAACCCACCGATTCCTGAGCTGGAGGTGTCACCTGGTAAGTTCGGGACTGCCCAGCTCCAGGATCCCACTCTGACCCAGGCACGGGAAAGAATAATCAAGGTGAATGGGGTGGCTCAACAACCCGGTGCAGAAAAGGAGTTTCCCTGGCTGATGATCAACCAGGAGTTACTGTACAGGATTGATAAAATCAGGGATGAGGTGGTAGAACAACTGGTAGTGCCCCAAACGGGCGGTGCCCGACATGTTGGGAGGGCATTTGGGGGCCAAAAAGACGCTAGAGCGCATATTGCAGAGGTGTTTTTGGCCTGTTGTTTAAGTTGAGGTCAAAAGGTACTGCGACACATGTCTGGAGTGCCAACTAACCTCACCCACCATGAACTACGGGAGTGCATTAGTGTCTTTCCCCATTATTGAGGTACCTTTTGAGCGGATTGCGATGAGTCTGGTAGGACCAATAGTAAAATCCGCCCGGGGCCACCAGCACATATTAGTAGTCATAGACTACGCCACCCGGTACCCAGAGGCAATACCACTCCGCCACACTTCAGCTAAACTAATAGCCCGTGAACTATTTGCCATGTTTTGTCGCCTTGGGCTCCCCAAGGAGATCCTTACAGATCATGGAACCCCTTTTATGTCTAAGGTGACCAGGGAGCTATGTAAGTTGCTCCAGATTAAACAGTTACATACATCGGTATATCATCCACAAACTGATGGGTTGGTGGAGTGGTTTAATAAGACCCTTAAGGCCATGCTCAAAAAGGTGGTTGCCAAGGATGGGAGGGATTGGGATGTGTTACTGCCCTAATGTTTGCCATCTGTGAGGTACCGCAGGCATCCACAGGGTTCTCCCCATTTGAGCTATTGTATGGCAGGCACCTGAGGGGACTGCTGGATGTAGCCAAAGAGATGTGGGAACAGAAGCCCACTCCTCATAAAAGTGTCATCGAGTATGTGGCAAGTATGAAGGATCAGATTGCGGTCATGCGGCCCATAGTAATGGAGCATTTGTTGGATGCCCAGGCCACTCAGGGGCGCACGTATAATATAAGGGCCATGGTCAGGACCTGTAAAGAAGGAGACCGGGTGTTGGTACTAGTACCCACCCCAGAGAGTTAACTCATGGCCAAGTGGCAAGGGCCTTATGAGATGTGGGGGAAAGTTGGGGAAGTGAACTACAAAGTGTACCAACCCGGGAAAAGGAAACCCGAGCAACTATACCATGTAAACCTGCTAAAGGCCTGGAAGGACCGAGAATGTTTGCTGACAGAGCTGACTCCAGTCATACAAACGGGGGTCCCTCTGGCACTGGCCAAGGACACAGTCGGGTGTGAGGTAAAAGTAAATGACACCCTCAAAAAACAGCAGCGTCGGGAGGCTCGAGCTTTGGTGGAGCAGAATACAGATGTATTCTCAGAGCTGCTGGGGTGAGCTTTGGTGTTTCAGCCTGACATTGTCACTGAACCCCGGTTAAGGGTGCGGATGAAACCAGAAGCCTGAAGGCAAGCCATCGTTGCCGAGGTGAAGCAAATGCTCCATTTGGAAGTCATTGAGGAGTTCCGAAATGAGTGGGCCAGCCCCATAGTTCTAATACCAAAGCCAGGTGGGTCATTACTCTTCTGTAATGACTTCGGGAGGTTAAATGAAGTGTCAAAATTTGACCTGTATCCCATGCCACGGGTGGATGAGCTAAATGAGAGACTGGAGGAGGCCCAGTACTTCACCACCCTGGATCTCACAAAAGGTTACTGGCAGGTCCCCTTAACAGAGTCAGCCAAAGAAAAGACAGCTTTTATAACACCAGAGGGTCTCTATCAATACGTTGTCTTGCCTTTTGGGTTACATGGGGCTGATGGACATTGTGTTAGCGCCACATCGAGATTACGCATCGGCCTATTTGGATGACATAGTCATCTTTAGTACAGACTGGGATACCCATCTGTCCCAGGTACAAGCAGTGCTGTAGTCTTTTAGAGTCGCGGGGTCAACAGCAAACCCAAAGATAGGTCTCACGGAGGCCCGGTACTTAGGATACTTGATCGGCCACAGGGTTATCAAGCCTCAAGTGAACAAGATTGAGGCCATTCAAAACTGGCCCAAACCCTTAAGTACCAAATAAGTGAGGGCATTCTTTGGCATCATTCGGTATTACCGTCGATTTATACCCAATTTTACTGGGAAATTGGCACCCTTAACGGACCTGTTAAAAGGGAAGAAAATGGTGATGGTCAAGTGGAATCCTCAAGCGGAGGAAGCGTTCCAGTCTCTGAAGTTGGCGTTGTGTGGACAGCCGGTCTTCATCAGCCTCGACTTCAAGAAAACCTTTATTGTGCAAACCGATGCCTCAGAGGTAGGCCGGCGTCACACTCAGCATATGAAAATACGGTCCATTGTTTACGGCCGTAATATGCAGAAATGTTCCAAAAATAGTGATCCGTATGTCATCCGTAGGCAGGGTGTGGCAGCGTATTTTGGGCATGTGATCCTCCGTATGTAATCCGTATGGCATCCGTATTGCGATATTTTCTAGCAGGCTTGCAAAACCGACTTCTAATGGATTTATGGGCTCAAATGTTCGTTAAAACATATATACAGTATATATACAGTGGGGCAAAAAAGTATTTAGTCAGTCAGCAATAGTGCAAGTTCCACCACTTAAAAAGATGAGAGGCGTCTGTAATTTACATCATAGGTAGACCTCAACTATGGGAGACAAACTGAGAAAAAAAAATCCAGAAAATCAGATTGTCTGTTTTTTTATCATTTTATTTGCATATTATGGTGGAAAATAAGTATTTGGTCAGAAACAAACAATCAAGATTTCTGGCTCTCACAGACATGTAACTTCTTCTTTAAGAGTCTCCTCTTTCCTCCACTCATTACCTGTAGTAATGGCACCTGTTTAAACTTGTTATCAGTGTAAAAAGACACCTGTGCACACCCTCAAACAGTCTGACTCCAAACTCCACTATGGTGAAGACCAAAGAGCTGTCAAAGGACACCAGAAACAAAATTGTAGCCCTGCACCAGGCTGGGAAGACTGAATCTGCAATAGCCAACCAGCTTGGAGTGAAGAAATCAACAGTGGGAGCAATAATTAGAAAATGGAAGACATTCAAGACCACTGATAATCTCCCTCGATCTGGGGCTCCACGCAAAATCCCACCCCGTGGGGTCAGAATGATCACAAGAACGGTGAGCAAAAATCCCAGAACCACGCGGAGGGACCTAGTGAATGAACTGCAGAGAGCTGGGACCAATGTAACAAGGCCTACCATAAGTAACACACTACGCCACCATGGACTCAGATCCTGCAGTGCCAGACGTGTCCCACTGCTTAAGCCAGTACATGTCCGGGCCCGTCTAAAGTTTGCTAGAGAGCATTTGGATGATCCAGAGGAGTTTTGGGAGAATGTCCTATGGTCTGATGAAACCAAACTGGAACTGTTTGGTAGAAACACAACTTGTCGTGTTTGGAGGAAAAAGAATACTGAGTTGCATCCATCAAACACCATACCTACTGTAAAGCATGGTGGTGGAAACATCATGCTTTGGGGCTGTTTCTCTGCAAAGGGGCCAGGACGACTGATCCGGGTACATGAAAGAATGAATGGGGCCATGTATCGTGAGATTTTGAGTGCAAACCTCCTTCCATCAGCAAGGGCATTGAAGATGAAACGTGGCTGGGTCTTTCAACATGACAATGATCCAAAGCACACCGCCAGGGCAACGAAGGAGTGGCTTCGTAAGAAGCATTTCAAGGTCCTGGAGTGGCCTAGCCAGTCTCCAGATCTCAACCCTATAGAAAACCTTTGGAGGGAGTTGAAAGTCCGTGTTCCAAGCGAAAAGCCAAAAACATCACTGCTCTAGAGGAGATCTGCATGGAGGAATGGGCCAACATACCAACAACAGTGTGTGGCAACCTTGTAAAGACTTACAGAAAACGTTTGACCTCTGTCATTGCCAACAAAGGATATATTACAAAGTATTGAGATGAAATTTTGTTTCTGACCAAATACAGGTCCTTCTCAAAAAATTTGCATATAGTGTTAAATTTCATTATTTACCATAATGTAATGATTACAATTAAACTTTCATATATTATAGATTCATTATCCACCAACTGAAATTTGTCAGGTCTTTTATTGTTTTAATACTGATGATTTTGGCATACAACTCCTGAAAACCCAAAAAACCTGTCTCAATAAATTAGCATATCAAGAAAAGGTTCTCTAAACGACCTATTACCCTAATCTTCTGAATCAACTAATTAACTCTAAAACACATGCAAAAGATACCTGAGGCTTTTAAAAACTCCCTGCCTGGTTCATTACTCAAAACCCCCATCATGGGTAAGACTAGCGACCTGACAGATGTCAAGAAGGCCATCATTGACATCCTCAAGCAAGAGGGTAAGACCCAGAAAGAAATTTCTCAACAAATAGGCTGTTCCCAGAGTGCTGTATCAAGGCACCTCAATGGTAAGTCTGTTGGAAGGAAACAATGTGGCAGAAAACGCTGTACAACGAGAAGAGGTGACCGGACCCTGAGGAAGATTGTGGACTGAGTCTGGTGTGGAAACATCCAGAGCCACCGTGCACAGGCGTGTGCAGGAAATAGGCTACAGGTGCCGCATTCCCCAGGTCAAGCCACTTTTGAACCATAAACAGCGGCAGAAGCGCCTGACCTGGGCTACAGAGAAGCAGCACTGGACTGTTGCTAAGTGGTCCCAAGTACTTTTTTCTGATGAAAGCAAATTTTGCATGTCATTCGGAAATCAAGGTGCCAGAGTCTGGAGGAAGACTGGGGAGAAGGAAATGCCAAAATGCCTGAAGTCCAGTGTCAAGTACCCACAGTCAGTGATGGTGTGGGGTGCCATGTCAGCTGCTGGTGTTGGTCCACTGTGTTTCATCAAGGGCAGGGTCAATGCAGCTAGCTATCAGGAGATTTTGGAGCACTTCATGCTTCCATCGGCTGAAATGCTTTATGGAGATGAAGATTTCATTTTCCAGCACGACCTGGCACCTGCTCACAGTGCCAAAACCACTGGTAAATGGTTTACTGACCATGGTATTACTGTGCTCAATTGGCCTGCCAACTCTCCTGACCTGAACCCCATAGAGAATCTGTGGGATATTGTGAAGAGAAAGTTGAGAGACGCAAGACCCAACACTCTGGATGAGCTTAAGGCCGCTATTGAAGCATCCTGGGCCTCCATAACATCTCAGCAGTGTCACAGGCTGATTGCCTCCATGCCACGCCGCATTGAAGCAGTCATTTCTGCCAAAGGATTCCCGACCAAGTATTGAGTGCATAACTGAACATTATTATTTGATGGTTTTTTTGTTTGTTATTAAAAAACACTTTTATTTGATTGGACGGGTGAAATATGCTAATTTATTGAGACAGGTTTTTTGGGTTTTCAGGAGTTGTATGCCAAAATCATCAGTATTAAAACAATAAAAGACCTGACAAATTTCAGTTGGTGGATAATGAATCTATAATATATGAAAGTTTAATTGTAATCATTACATTATGGTAAATAATGAAATTTAACACTATATGCTAATTTTTTGAGAAGGACCTGTACTTATTTTCCACCATAATATGCAAATAAAATGATAAAAAAACAGACAATCTGATTTTCTGGATTTTTTTTCTCAGTTTGTCTCCCATAGTTGAGGTCTACCTATGATGTAAATTACAGACGCCTCTCATCTTTTTAAGTGGTGGAACTTGCACTATTGCTGGCTGACTAAATACTTTTTTGCCCCACTGTGTGTATATATATATATATATATATATATATATATATATATATATATATATATATATATATATATATATATATATATATATATATATATATATATACACTCACTGGCCACTTTATTAGGTACACCTGTCCAACTTCTTGTTAACACTTAATTTCTAATCAGCCAATCACATGGCGGCAACTCAGTGCATTTAGGCATGTAGACATGGTTAAGACAATCTCCTGCAGTTCAAACCGAGCATCAGTATGGGGAAGAAAGGTGATTTGAGTGCCTTTGAACGTGGCATGGTTGTTGGTGCCAGAAGGGCTGGTCTGAGTATTTCAGAAACTGCTGATCTACTGGGATTTTCACGCACAACCATCTCTAGGGTTTACAGAGAATGGCCCGAAAAAGAAAAAAAATCCAGTGAGCGGCAGTTCTGTGGGCGGAAATGCCTTGTTGATGCCAGAGGTCAGAGGAGAATGGGCAGACTGGTTCGAGCTGATAGAAAGGCAACAGTGACTCAAATCGCCACCCGTTACAACCAAGGTAGGCCTAAGAGCATCTCTGAACGCACAGTGCGTCGAACTTTGAGGCAGATGGGCTACAGCAGCAGAAGACCACACCGGGTACCACTCCTTTCAGCTAAGAACAGGAAACTGAGGCTACAATTTGCACAAGCTCATCGAAATTGGACAGTAGAAGATTGGAAAAACGTTGCTTGGTCTGATGAGTCTCGATTTCTGCTGCGACATTCGGATGGTAGGGTCAGAATTTGGCGTAAACAACATGAAAGCATGGATCCATCCTGCCTTGTATGGAGCATCTTTGGGATGTGCAGCCGACAAATCTGCGGCAACTGTGTGATGCCATCATGTCAATATGGACCAAAATCTCTGAGGAATGCTTCCAGCACCTTGTTGAATCTATGCCACGAAGAATTGAGGCAGTTCTGAAGGCAAAAGGGGTCCAACCCGTTACTAGCATGGTGTACCTAATAAAGTGGCCGGTGAGTGTATATATGTCATTGAGACACATATATACCGTATTTTTCCCTGTGTAAGACGCTCCGGATTATAAGACGCACCCCCACTTTTTTTTTTAAATAAATTGGTGGGGCGTCTTATAATCCATGCGTCTTATTACTTACCAGGGGTTGTGGCTGCGGTGAATCAGGGTCCCAGGGTCGTTGCTGGAGGCAGGAGTGGATCATTGCTGCAGGCTGGGATGAGGAGGTCTGCAGGGGGGCTCCTGTGCAGCAGGCTGGGATGAGGGGGTCTCCAGGGGGGCTCCTGTGCTGCAGGGGGGCTCCTGTGCTGCAGGCTGGGATGAGGCGGTCTGCAGGAGGGCTCCGGTGCTGCAGGGGGGTTCCGGGGCTGCAGGGCTGTCTCCGGGGCTGCAGGGCTGTCTCCGGTGCTGCGGGGGCTCTGCCGACATATTGTGAAAGGCCAGAGCCCCCCGGCAGTTCGTCCATCTCAGCGCTGAAATCTCATCTCCCGAGATTCCGGCGGCCATTTTCCCAGAGTCAGTCATACAGGAAGGAACGCATGGACGAACTGCCGGGGGGCTCTGGTCTTTTACAAAATGTCGCCAGAGCCCCCCGCAGCACCGGAGTTTGCAGCATCACCCGGGGCAGCAGCAGACAACCACGGTGGCGGGCGACAGCGGTGGCGGGCGGCAGCAGCAGCGGTGGTGGGCGGCAGCGGGCGGCAGCGGACACCCCCTCATCCCAGCCTGTAACGGTAAGCGGTATATCCACTTTGTAAGACGCACCCCCATTTCCCCCCAAATTTGGGGGAAATAAAGTGCGTCTTACAAAGCAGAAAATACGGTATATATATTATTTATATTTAATTCAGCGCTAGATTGCAGAAAAGCCGGTAATTCAATTGCCGGCTTTTCATTTCTCCTTCACAAACCCAACAGGATATGAGACATGGATTACATACAGTAAACCATCTCATATCCCTTTTTTTTGCATATTCCACACTACTAATGTTAGTAGTGTGTATGTGCAAAATTTGAGCACTGTAGCTGCTAAAATAAAGGGTTAAGTGGTGGAAAAAATTGGCGTGGGCTCCCGCGCAATTTTCTCCGCCAGAGCGGTAAAGCCAGTGACTGAGGGCAGATATTAATAGCCTAGGGAGAGATTATTGGCCCCCCTGGCTAAAAACATCTGCACCCAACCACCCCAGAAAAGGCACATCTGGAAGATGCGCCTATTCTGGCACTTGGCCACTCTCTTCCCACTCCCGTATAGTGGTGGGATATGGGATAATGAAGGGTTAATGTCACCTTGCTATTGTAAGGTGACATTAAGCCAGATTAATAATGGAGAGCCGTCAATTATGACACCTATCCATTATTAATCCAGAAGTACGAAATGGTTAATAAAACACACACACACATGATTAAAAAGTATTTTAATGAAATAAAGACACAGGGTGTTTGAAAATTTTATTAGACTCGTAATCCACTTGAAGACCCTCGTTCTGTAAAAAAGGTAAAATTAAAAATCAACAATATCCCATACCTTCCGTCGTTCTGGAACGTCCCACGATGTAAATCCATCTGAAGGGGTTAAATCATTTTACACCTAGGAGCTCTGCTAAAGCAGCTGTGCTCGTGGTTGTAAAAATACGGGAATGAATGGAGTGCAGGGGAATGTCCTGTAGTTACCTTGAGTCATGGTGATGCGCCCTCTGCTGGATGTTCTCATATGAACTCGAGCCTGGGAACTTTTCCCACGCTGGAGTTCATATGAGGACATCCAGCAGAGGGCGCATCACCGCAACTCGAGGTAACTACAGGTCATTCCCCTGCAATCCATTCATTCCCCGGGTTTTTACAGGCAGGGGCGGCTGCATTAACAGGTTTCTGCTTGTAAAATTAGTTATCCCTTTCAGATGGATTTACAACGTGGGACAGAACGACGGAAGGTATGGGATATTGTTGTTTTTTTATTTTTCCTTTTTTACAGAACGAGGGTCTTCAGGTGGATTAAGAGTCTAATAAAATATTACAACGTGTCTTTATTTCATTAAAATACTTTGTAATAATGTGTGTGTGTTTTATTAACCATTTCATACTATTGGATTAATAATGGATAGGTGTCATAATTGACGCCTCTCCATTATTAAGCTGGCTTAATGTGACCTTACAATAACAAAGTGACATTAACCCTTCATTACCCCATATCCCACCTCTACACGGGAGTGGGAAGAGAGTGGCGAAGTGCCAGAATAGGCGCATCTTCCAGATGTGCCTTTTCTGGGGTGGCTGGGGGCAGATGTTTTTAGCCGGGGGGGGGGGGGGGGCGGCAGTAACCATGGACCCTCTCTAGGCTATTAATATCTGCCCTCAGTCACTGGCTTTACCATTCTGGCAGAGAAAATTCCGCGGGAGCCCATGCCAAATTTTTTCCACGATTTAACCCTTTAATTTAATAGCTAGAGCGCCCAAATTTTGCACATACACACTACTAACATTAGTAGTGTGGAATATGCCAAAAAAAAAGGGATATGAGATGGTTTACTGTATGTAAACTGTCTCATATCATGTCGGGTTGGAGAATGAGATAGCAAAAGCCGGCAATTAAATTACCGGCTTTTGTGCTATCTAGCGCTGAAGTAAATATAAATATATATATATGTGTCTCACTGACATATATATATATATATATATATATATATATATATATATATATATACACCTATTGTATGTGTACACATTTATTCTACCTATTCTATTCTGTCAGTGTGATTTTACTGTAAACCGCACTTAATTGCCAGCTTTTCTCTCTATCACCGCTGCGTATTTCTCGCAAGTCACACGCATGGTCCGTGTGTAATCCGTATTTTTCTCGCCCCCATAGACTTTCATTGGCGATTTTTATGCGCAATACGGTGACAAACGCAGCATGCTGAGATTTTCTACGGCCGTACAAGACCGTATAATACGGATCAGTAAAATACGGCAGATAGGAGCTGGGCCATAGAGAATCATTGTACTGTATGCAATCCGTATTTTCTGCACCTCTCTTATGTTCGTAAAACTCGCTAGTGTGACGCCGGCCGTAGGCTTAGGAGTGGTGCTGTCACAAGAGGTGAACAGAGATGAGCATCAAGTCACCTATTTGAGCAGGAAACTGACCCCGGCAGAGAAAAGTTATAGCATAGTCACAGTGGAAAAGGAGTGCTTGGTGATTAATTAGGCCTTGGAGTCCCTACGCTACTATTTGCTCGGGCGTCAGTTTCAATTGGTAATGTGTCATGGTTCCCAATGGCAAGGGAACGTAAGAAACATATAAGTAACGAACGAGCTCTCGGGTGATGGAAACTCGAGTTGACCGTGAGCTAAATCTACCACACAACTAACAGTAGCCAGGGAGCATACCTACGGCTTCCTATATGCCACGCGCCAGCCGGAGGACTAACTACGCCTGGTAGAGGAAGAAACAGACCTGGCTTACCTCTAGGGAAATACCCCAAAAGATGATAGCAGCCCCCCACATGTAATAACGGTGAATTAAGAGGAAAAGACATACACAGTATGAAAGTAGATTTAGCAAAGGGAGGTCCACTTACTAGATAGCAGAAGGATACAAAAGAGGACTTCACGGTCAACTGAAAACCCTTTCAAAAACCATCCTGAAATTACTTTAAGACTCCTGTGTCAACTCATGACACAGGAGTGGCAATTTCAGCCCGCAAGAGCTTCCAGCTATAGAGAATAACAAAACTGCAAACTGGACAAAAGGTACAAAACAAAAGGACAAAGTCCACTTAGCTGATCAGCAGACTAGTAGCAGGAACATGCAACCGAAGGCTCTGGTTACAATGATGACCGGCAAGGAAAAGACTGGAGAGCAAGGCTAAATAGGAAACTCCCAAACACTGATGGAAGCAGGTGAACAGAAGCAGCAAAGTGCAAACAAGTCACCAGTACCACCAGCAACCACCAGGGGAGCCCAAAAAGCGGATACACAACAGTACCCTCCCCTTAAGGAGGGGGCACCGAACCCTCACAAGAACCGCCAGGGCGATCTGGATGAGCCCTATGAAAGGCACGAACCAAATCCGAGGCATGAACATCAGAGGCAGTTACCCAAGAATTATCTTCCTGACCATAGCCTTTCCATTTAACCAGATATTGAAGTCTCCGTCTGGAAATACGGGAGTCCAAGATCTTCTCTACGACGTACTCCAATTCACCCTCCACCAGCACAGGAGCAGGAGGTTCAGTAGAAGGAACCACCGGTACCTCATATCTCCGCAACAACGACCGATGGAACACATTATGGATAGCGAAAGATGCCGGGAGGTCCAAACGAAAGGAAACAGGGTTAAGAATCTCCAAAATCCTATAAGGACCGATGAACCGAGGCTTAAATTTGGGAGAAGAAACCCTCATAGGGACAAAACGGGAAGACAACCACACCAAGTCCCCAACGCGAAGGTGGGGACCAACACGACGACGACGGTTAGCAAACTGCTGAGTCCTCTCCTGGGACAATTCCAAATTATCCACCACTTGTCCCCAAATCCGATGCAACCGATCCACCACCGCATCCACTCCAGGACAATCCGAAGATTCAACCTGACCAGATGAAAAACGCGGATGAAACCCTGAATTGCAAAAGAAAGGAGAAACCAAAGTGGCAGAACTAGCCCGATTATTAAGAGCAAACTCCGCCAACGGCAGAAAGGCAACCCAATCATCCTGATCCGCAGACACAAAACACCTCAAATAAGTCTCCAAAGTTTGATTAGTTCGCTCCGTCTGGCCATTGGTCTGAGGATGGAATGCAGACGAAAAGGACAAATCAATGCCCAACCTGGCACAGACTGCCCGCCAAAATCTAGACACGAACTGGGTACCCCTGTCAGAAACGATGTTTTCCGGAATACCATGCAAGCGAACCACATTTTGAAAAAACAGAGGGACCAACTCAGATGAGGAAGGCAACTTAGGCAATGGCACCAAATGAACCATTTTAGAAAAACGGTCACACACCACCCAGATGACAGACATCTTCTGAGAAACAGGGAGATCCGAGATAAAGTCCATAGAGATGTGCGTCCAAGGCCTCTTCGGAATAGGCAAGGGCAACAACAACCCACTAGCCCTAGAACAACAAGGCTTGGCCCGAGCACACACATCGCAAGACTGCACAAAAACACGCACATCTCGAGACAGGGAAGGCCACCAGAAGGATCTAGCCACCAAATCTCTGGTGCCAAAAATTCCCGGATGACCTGCCAGAGTAGAAGAATGAACTTCCGAGATGACTCTAGTGGTCCACTCGTCAGGAACAAACAGTCTACCAGACGGACAACGATCAGGTCTATCCGCCTGAAATTCTTGCAAAGCACGTCGCAAATCTGGAGAGACAGCAGACAAAACCACTCCATCCTTAAGGACACCAGCAGGTTCAGAATTCCCAGGAGAGTCAGGCTCAAAACTCCTAGAAAGAGCATCTGCTTTCACATTCCTAGAACCCGGTAAGTAAAAGACTGGAGAGCAAGGCTAAATAGGAAACTCCCAAACACTGATGGAAGCAGGTGAACAGAAGCAGCAAAGTGCAAACAAGTCACCAGTACCACCAGCAACCACCAGGGGAGCCCAAAAAGCGGATACACAACAGTCCTCCTGACCTGCTGAACATGAGACTCCCAGTCATCAGAAAAAATCAAAATATCATCCAAGTACACAATCATAAATTTATCCAAATATTCACGGAAAATATCATGCATTAAGGACTGAAAGACAGAAGGTGCATTAGAAAGGCCGAAAGGCATTACCAAATACTCAAAATGGCCCTCAGGCGTATTAAATGCGGTCTTCCACTCATCCCCCTTCTTAATTCGCAGCAAAGAGATTACAATCTTAACCTGCTGGACAGGATCTCCTGAGGAGTGAACCTTCGTAGCAAGATTATTTAAATCTGCAGCCAAACTCTGAGGATCCATCTTTAAACAGGTGAGCTCAGAGCCATTCAAGGATTAGAAGGAGAGAAAGGCAAAGGCTGTAATTAGAGCTGAAATACAACTGATCCAACTATGGAGCAAACATAGGAAAAAAAAAAATAAAAAAAATCTACAGACTTCTTTTTTCTCTCCTTTCTTCTGGGCCGGTCATACTGTCATGGTTCCCAATGGCAAGGGAACGTAAGAAACATATAAGTAACGAACGAGCTCTCGGGTGATGGAAACTCGAGTTGACCGTGAGCTAAATCTACCACACAACTAACAGTAGCCAGGGAGCATACCTACGGCTTCCTATATGCCACGCGCCAGCCGGAGGACTAACTACGCCTGGTAGAGGAAGAAACAGACCTGGCTTACCTCTAGGGAAATACCCCAAAAGATGATAGCAGCCCCCCACATGTAATAACGGTGAATTAAGAGGAAAAGACATACACAGTATGAAAGTAGATTTAGCAAAGGGAGGTCCACTTACTAGATAGCAGAAGGATACAAAAGAGGACTTCACGGTCAACTGAAAACCCTTTCAAAAACCATCCTGAAATTACTTTAAGACTCCTGTGTCAACTCATGACACAGGAGTGGCAATTTCAGCCCGCAAGAGCTTCCAGCTACAGAGAATAACAAAACTGCAAACTGGACAAAAGGTACAAAACAAAAGGACAAAGTCCACTTAGCTGATCAGCAGACTAGTAGCAGGAACATGCAACCGAAGGCTCTGGTTACAATGATGACTGGCAAGGAAAAGACTGGAGAGCAAGGCTAAATAGGAAACTCCCAAACACTGATGGAAGCAGGTGAACAGAAGCAGCAAAGTGCAAACAAGTCACCAGTACCACCAGCAACCACCAGGGGAGCCCAAAAAGCGGATACACAACAGTAATGGACCATTCACCCCTCGTCTGGATGAGAAATGCAAAAGAGAGGAATGCCCGAGTCACCAGATGGTTCTTGTCCCAACAAAACTTCAGCTTCTCAGTGGAACATCAGGCGGGGAAATCACAGGGAAATGCGGATGCCCTGTCACGGGACCCCTGTATAGTGACAAATGTTCAACCCCACAAGTTTGAACAAAGGGGGGGGGTATGTAAGGCAGCTATGTGTCCCCCAGGATGTGCTCAGAAGCATATTAGATCCGCTGGAGTGCCCTGTGCTCACAGCAGGTTGCCTGTAAGACACAGGGAAGAATAAATGTAAGAGTGAACTGGGTCAAGTTATTTGACCAAGAAATTATTCAGGAAAACCCGGTATGGGCTTTTATTTTTGAAGCGGACTGCAGGAAGGTAGTGGGGCCGGTCTGTTTCCTCCAGCCCAGATCTTACAAGTGGCCCATGGCCACAGAGTCTGGAGGAAAGAAAAAAAAACCTGCAAGAGAGTTTGGGTTTGTCAGTGTTGGCTTGGAAGCAGACCTAGCAGGAGACTTATGCAGAGCTCTTACTGTGTGGAGCAACACGGGGCCAGGTAGAGTCTTAAAGCCTGACACCCCAGCATGCCCTGTGGTGTAGTTTGTACGCGCCAACTGATTGCAGACTGTCTTTACTTTTCCCGGCTGCGTACCGAGGGACTTGTTTACTTTTTCTGCTTGTGAGTACGCTGTAAAATAAACAAGACTTTATTTTGAACTTTGATCTGGGTCACTGTCTTCTCACTGCATAGCAAGGACATCGCTGCATCACACTATATAGAACCGGCTTGTTTGACTATTCTGCTGCCACCTATGGTAGTCTCACTGCTGCACTGCCATCTAGTGAAGCCTGCACCTACCTGCATTGCAGCTGCATGACAGTAATGTTCCAGTGCACATAGCACTAAGGTGCTTGTTTTGTGCATCTTGGCCTGGTTTAACAGGCAGCCTGAGAGATGAGCGGGTCTGACTGCCCACATAGCCTACCCATGGCTCTGGTTCTTAGGGTAAAATGGAGTCTGTTTGTTTGACAAATGGTCTGTGTGTGTGTGTGGAGTTAAAAAGGTGTAGGATGCTAGTAGAGGTGTAAGATGCAGTGACACACAGGAGGCAAAACAAGGGTTAACAGGTTCTTTATGTATAAGAACAGTAATGGTACAAGCAGGGGGTTAAGGAATGTGATTGGGGGATAGGGGGGAAGTCAAATGCAACAGAATGTAACAGGTTAACTATCAGTCTCTGTACGCTGGAGGAAGGTGGCTGGAAGATCCCATGGTGGCGCCTCAGGCGGTGCGAGATGTCTCCGATCTGGACTTGCAGATGAGCGATGCACTTACTCCTTGCGATGACGAATGCTCCAGGTTCTTCGGCACGTGATCTCCCGATCTGTGCGCATGGTGAGGCAGGGGTGATGGTAGGCGGCACAGACTAAGAAGCAGAGAGTTCAGTGAGCAAGGCCGCAGTAGGAGCACACAGTCCAGCGGACAGCCACAGGCATGGGCCGGTCCTCAGCAGACTCCGCAAGGATGGGACTAAGTGGTGCCTCCGCGGTGGTGAGCGGAGTGAAGATCTGTACTTTATCCTAGTCACTACCCAATGAGGAAGTCTCTCTGTATTGAGGGTAGGAAGCATCGGCAGTCTGGCTAGCTGGGGGTATAGGCACAGCTAGCGGGCGTGGGTCTGTGAAGAGGGAGTTAACCATCTTACTACTCACAAGCTCGGTCCCCGCAAACTGTCCTGTCTTCCTGCTCAAACTGCTATTTATGTCTGACCCGCCCCCATCAGTCAGGTGCCCTGTACTGCTCCTGTCAGTAATCTCTTCCCCCTGCAACACTGGTGGCAGCCCCGACGGTTCCGGCCCAGATACGCAGGAGAGACCATGAACTTGGTTCTCCTCCCTACAATGGCCTCCTGTGTTTAATTTCAAGACTGAGCTGTATATTGGATGCTATCCAGCCTGTATGTCCTGGACTGTCTCTAAAGTGCCATTGTTGGAACTGATAACTTTGTTTTGCCTGCACTGAAAGGCTGTTTATTCTCTTGTTGTTGTGGCTCGTTTATGAAGCACCAATAAACCAGTCTGGACATTTAAATGGAAGCAGATTCTGTGTTACCTCACCATGCAATCAAGGGAGTAGCATTCCCACAATTGGTGTTAGAAGTGCGGGCAGCGTTCCCTGTGAACATGTGTGACTGCTACCGGGGTACTGCATATCCTGGCTGACAGCACCCATAAGCCAGCAAGCAATGTCAGACAGCACAGATGACCTGGTTAAACACCTGGTACAAGCCCAGCTGCAGTAGCAGCATCAACCACAACAGCTGCCGCAACAGGAGACAAATAAGCTGCTTATGCAACAGATAAAACAGCAGCAGTTTGATTTTCTCACAGAGGTGGTTTGTGGCACAGCTGCAGCTTCGACTCCAAGGTCAGCTGATAATTTTTCCATCTCAACGGTTATAAAGAGAGCCTTGCAGAAAATGATAAAGGGGATGACATAGAGGCCATTTTGATTTTTTTTTTAAAGGGTCACGGAGAGGGAGAAACTCCCGTCATTACAATAGGCCGAAGTGCTGGTGCCATACGGGAAACCCCAGAAGGCCTACTATGAGTTAGCCTTAGAAGATGATAAGGCATATGCAAAACTGAAATCTTGTTGCACTTGCAGGTGACAATAACTGTTACGGCACAATGGGTCCACCGCTGGGTGTATCACCTCCTCGCTCAGATATTTGATCTGTTGCACCGGGTCCAAAAAATGGTTGCAGCCAGAGTACTCTACCCATGCACATATGGTATATTGAGCATTAATGTACCAGTTCATGCACTCCTTTCTGAGGCCAATATAGACCTGGCTTGCCCAGGGTGATTCCCAGAACACCAATGACCTGGTTGGACTAGTAAAAAGGTATCAAGGGGTCGAGTGTTCATTGAAGAGGCAACTCACTTCATACTGGGGGTCTCAATAGGGGGCAGAAGCCCATAAAGGGGTGTGGTATCCAAGGTCCAATGGCTTGGGGGAGATTATGTCGAAGGTCCCAACTGGTGATATTATATGCTGGAAATGTCACGGCCTAGGCCATATAACCCCCCGTTGTCCCCTGACCTCCGAGCAGTTGGACTGTAGCCTGGGTCACTGCTGTTCATACTTTGTGTATGCAGCCTGCAGTGTGACCTGTCCACCCAGCGAGGAGCCACAAGCTTGTCTTACATACACAAAGAGCCCCCATAAAATGGTAAACTTTATTAAAGAACAAACAACGATATTAAAAAATATTGTATATAACCCAGAAAGAAAACAACCCAGGAAATATAGTAAACCTAATCAGATACCCCTCAGGGACATGACTGTTGTGAATTCCATTCTCGGGCTCCCTCCTGTGGTCTTGAATGGTACTTTGGTGAGTTCTGTCCTTGGACACCCTCTGTTGGCTTTGAGTGGAACTGCTGATCTTTGAGGTTGGCTTTCTCAGCTGCCCTCGCTTATTGCTTCTGCTGGCTTTCCTATTTAACTCTGCTTAGATCGTTAGTTCATGCCAGCTGTCAATGTCTCAGTACTGGTTCAGTTCTCTCTTGGATTTCTCTGATGACCTGTCTACTCCAGCAGAAGCTAAGTCCATGCTAGTTCATTTGTTGTTCATTGGTTTTTGAATATATTTCTCAGTACATGCTATGTTTCTAGTCCAGCTTGCTATTATGATATTTCCTTGCTAGCTGGAAGCTCTGGGGGTGCAGAGTTGCGCCTCCACACCGTGAGTCGGTGTGGAGGTCTTTTTGCACACTTTGCGTGGTTTTTGTAGTTTTTAATACTGACCACACAGTTCCCTTTCCTATCCTCTGTCTTTCTAGAGAAGATTCGGCCTCCTTTGCTAAAATCTGTTTCATTCCTGTGTTTGTCACTTCCCTCTTAACTCACAGTCAATATTTGTGGGGGGCTACCTTTACTTTGGGGAATTTCTCTGAGGCAAGGTAGGCTCCTATTTCTATCTTTAGGGGTAGTTAGCTCTTAGGCTGTGAAGAGGCGTCTAGGGAGAGTTAGGTACGCTCCACGGCTATTTCTAGTGTGTGTGATAGGATTAGGGATTGCGGTCAGTAGAGTTACCACCTCTTCAGAGCTTGTCCCAGGTTTTACGTTTTAACCATCAGGTCATTCCGGGTGCTCCTAACCACCAGGTCCATAACACATGACCCCTCGGGAGTACTAAGTGTCTGGACAGGTAAAGGACATCCTCAATAGAACAAATAGATATTTGTATGTATCCCACTGCACATATACAATATTAAATGTGATACACACGTGAAGTCTTAGACTACCTACAAAGGATGTGCAGATATACGTGAGGTATCCCTGAAAACTGCGATAACCTGAAAAATATGCCTACCTAGATGCGGAGGTTGGCACCCTAAGAAAAACGAGAATGGCGCCCCCGCTCGTGCAACGGCGGTCTCTATTCTCCTGTCAACTCCCTATAAGCACTATAGTAGGAAAAAGAGGGCCAGATGGCTTGTAGCTTTCAAATGATCATATGTGATGTTATATGAATAGAATAAACGGCCTCCCCTCCCTCAGTGTGATGTAAGAAAAAGGGAATATAGATAGTAAACAATGACCTTAAGCATAAATCAAAACATATACATCAAATCAGGTCTACCGCAGTTTAGTCTCAACACATGTATTGCCAGAACACACATGATACAACCATGATTAGATAAATAACAACGCCACAATATTTATCTAAAAGTGTCACCATACCCATTCACTGCAGATAGCCCACTATTCAGTAAAAATACTACACCAAAAATAAAGTTGAAACAAATACTCATCTGCTCTATTCATGATGTATATGTGATCATGGGTCCAAGTTAGGTGACACCTGAGATGGTTAACGGCAACAACACTCTCGACGCGTTTCCCCCATGAAAGGGTTCATCAGGAGAGATAAGATGAAGTGGCAGATTGGAGTTGTCCAAAGAAAAAAAAGGCTGCCTCAAGCTTGTCCTGTAAAGGTGGATGGTCGGCAAGTGACATGACTGCTAGACTCGGGGAGTTTGACCCTCATGAGGGCCACACTTCCTCTCCAGCTGACCCCTGGGAAGAAGATTGGTGTCCATTGCATTCATAGAGATGCTAAAGACTATGCAGTTGCCAGAGTGGACATTGAAATGACTGAAGGTGCTGAGTCCCACAAGGTCAACGTGGTTCAGGACTTATTTGTACCCCATCACCATATGTCGAGACTTTTGTTTGTTTTGACAGTTGTGGTGGAGGGGGACAGTTCTCGGTTGCTTGTATAAGAGACGGGTCGCCCCTAAACAAGTGTCACCACACTCAGAGTTTGACGAGTTTCTCTTATGTGTCCTTCTGGGGACAACCAAAAAACCAGTGTGGCACTGCACTTTTTTTGCAATTTCACTGCACTTGGAATTTTTTTCCCGTTTTCTAGTACACGACATGGTAAAACCAATGATGTCGTTCAAAAGTACAACTCGTCAAAATAAGCCCTCACATGGCCAAATTGACAGAAAAATAAAAAAGTTATGGCTCTGGGAATGAGGGGAGCGAAAAACGAACACTGAAAAACGGAAAATCCCAAGGTCATCAAGGGGTTAAAGTATTGCAGGTCTGGTCCCACCTGCCACATAACTGCCCCCTCCTCTCACTTTTGAAGTCCAATCGTGCCGTTACCCACCGTAGAAGTGTCGTTTGAGCAAATTGCCATGGACATGGTATGTCCCCTGGTTAATTCTGCAAGTGGGCATCAATACATATTGGTCATCTATCTGGAAAAAAACACATGGCTGACAAGCCAAGAAAAACGACCATGTACATATAAAAGTGAAAATACTTTATTGATAAATAACAATAAGGACAAATAGCCATCATGCCAAGAGATGGCATGCAATACAAGTAACCAAAATGACAAAGGTAAAAAACAACAGGTGTGCACACATGCCGGAACCACTCCAAACAGAATACTGGTACAAATTAATCTCCCCGTCAAAGTATGGCGGTGTAGGAGAGGGTGCCTGAAGAGATATACGTCTCAACTCACAAAGTGAATGGTGCTCTGAAAATCAGGGCAACCTCACATATCAACAATGAAAAAAAGAAAATACATAGCATGCATAATAATGACTATACCTTATTGTGAGTGGCACCAATGTAGGGGTTCCTGGGATGTGTGCACACACCTCAACGCACGTTTCGGATGTTATCCTTCCTCAGGGGGCATAGTGAATGGTGTCGCTGGCTGCTTTAAATAGTAATGGGTGGCGGAAATACATGTCCCCCAAAAAACGGAAGTGGCTAGGTTGCCACAGTGACCATGATGCCTCTCAGGAACCGAAGAAATAATAAACAATCATAACAAATAAGGCCAATCGGTATGACGTGTTCCCCACACTACACCACGAACTGGGGAATGAAACACGGAAAACCGTGCATCCCACAGTAAGCAGTGCGGTGGGTTAGAACGCCGAAAACGGGGCAAAAAAACCGCGCATGCGCAAATAAGCGCATAGACAGGGAAACGCCATGATTCAAACTGGCAGTGAACAGAAACAATAACAGGCGGAAGTGCAAATACCAGAAGTAGAACGGTTGCCACGGAGATAGTACAATAATGGGCAATAATAGAATTTTTAGCCGAACACCACGGCGCACACCTCGCACTCCACCACAAACTGAGGAAATGACACGGGGTCCCGTGTACTCCACAGTCGGGTGAGCGACAGGCAGGAGCGCCGAGGGGCGGGAGACAGGGAAAAAACTGCGCATGTGCAAATCAGCACAAAGGCAGAGAAGCACCATAATTAATACTGGCAACAGAGGGGGCAAATTCAAAAACAATTGGTCACCATGCAAAAAAACACACATAGGAGTGCAATAGAATACAAAGATATGCATTAAGCCGGAATATTAAAAAATAACAACATGGAATATATAATAAAATAATATATATAAAATATATAAAGTATATTAATGAATATACTAATTACTATACAATGGAATATAAATAGTACATGAAATATATAAAAATTTGATAAACTGCATGTGCTAATCAACAAACAATACATAGATAAATACATATCAATATAACCAATGAGTAAGCATAACAAAATATAAGTAATGTCAATTTACAGTAAATAAATGAAAACCAGCACTATCACTGGCGTAGATCACACTACAATTAGGTGTCTACAGATGATCAAAGTCCATGTAAACATTTGATATACAATAGTGATCAAATATACTAATTGAAGACGAAAAAACATCATTCCAGGCATCCATGTGGATTCTTTATCCTCGAAAGTAATACAGATACACTCCTATGTTGCAGGAAGATGGAAAGACAGACCAAGCCACATGCCGCACGAACAGGGACACCAGAGCAAATCACTTAACATAGGTAGACATATGAAAGACGACAACTATATCTAAAATTAATAAAAAGAACAAGAATTAAAATCAATTACCAAAGCAAAATGGAATACAAAGATGAAAAAACACGCAGAAAATGGTGATCATAGAAATGGGGCGAAGCTGGGGCTCTCATTCAGGCCGCGTGGATGGACAGTATCCAACGTCCAAATCCACCGTGATTCCAATTGTGATAATCGTTGGGAAATCCTTCCACCACGAATACCAGGGTCGATAGAGTCAATACCTTTGACTCGTAGACCACTACTAATACAGTCATGGAATACCTTAAAATGTCTCGGTATGGTTTTTAGTAATTTGAGATCCTCTTGCTCCTTAGCCGCCTGTATACCTCGCACATGCTCCTTGACCCGAACTTTCAATTGCCGTGTTGTTAGTCCGACGTAGATCAGGGGGCATGGGCAGACTGCGAAATAAACTACATTTTTGGTAGTACAGGTGATGAACTTTTTGATTTTGAAATTCTTCTGACCAGAGGAGTCACAAAATACATCGCTCCGATCGACATTGCTACACGCAACACAATGTCCGCATGGAGTACAACCATGTTGGACCGTGTAATTATCCAAAAAGGTACGTGTAGATGTCTGATTATGATGGCTATGGACTAAATAGTCACGAAGATTTTTTGCCCGTCTAAACGTAATCTGAGGTTGGTCAGGTATAAGTTTCGCAATTTTGGCATCTGCCAAAAGGATAGGCCATGATTTCCTAAGGGCGGAACGAATCTGTTCAGACTGTGTATTAAAATTAGTTATGAATCTAACAAGGTTAGAATCTTGCGCTTTGACCCTCTGATCATATAAAAGGCTATTTCTACCCGACCACTTTGCCCTATGATACGCCCTTTTGATGGCACGATTACTGTAGCCACGTTTCAGGGAGAGACTAGGTGAGCGAGAGCTAATAACCTGGGCCCCTGCAGTTTCCCTCAGACTAGGGAAATCCTGACTGACCCTCTACCTGGAGTTTACACTGAAGATGTGCATGCCCAGGCCTCGAACCTCACCCTGTCTCCTGAGCTCAGCCCTAGGCTGAAACCTCCGCCCACCACCCAGTGAAGATGTTATTCCCCAATACCCAGTTAGCACAGACAAGGATAAAGGAAAATATACACCACGCCGCAGTCACTCAGGAATACACTATAAATGTGCAGGGCAAAATAAATACAAATATAGGAAGGAGTAAATAAGACAAAGGAAAATACACCACCAGCAACGAATCTCCAACCACCAGCTCTCCTCACCAGACCGAGATAACAACGCACAAGACAGAAGCTATAATCGGCGACGCCCAAAGATCAGGAGAACTATTTAAAGGCAGTGGGCATGGCCGAGCTTCCAATCCAAGGATTAGGTAAATTAACCCCGGAACAGCTAGATAAAATCTAGCAGACGCCAATGAGCAAATAGTGGTCAAAAGCAGAATTACCGCTGTCTGTCGGACGACCTGGTCTGAACAGCGTCCGACATGACACCACGTTCGCGAAAACATTCTTTTAATTTCTCCGCCTCAAGTTCAAAGACTGCCTGTGTTGAGCAAATGCGGCGGAGGCGAAGAAATTGGCCTACATGTACCGAGCGTATCATATGTTGAGGATGGAAAGAAGTGGCATGCAGAAGACTGTTTGTAGCCTTTGGCTTCCTATGGATACTCGTGCAGACACTTCCATTTTCCCCTCTCTTTAGAACCACATCCAAAAAGTCAATCTCAGGTGATAGTTGAAGGTAAGGCGTATATTGAGATTGTTCTCATTTAATAGGCCTATCCACTCCTGTAGCTCCAAAACAGTACCCTGCCAGACCAGGTGTACAGTACAATGTAACCCTATGGAAAACAAAATCCGCAGTGCACATGATGCAGAAAAATCCGCGCGGATTCTCTGCGGAAAAAAAGAAGGAGCATGTCACTTCTTTCTACGGATTCCGCTGCGGATTTCAACTTGCACCAATAGGAAAGTGCAGTTGAAAACCTGCAGTGGAATCCGCAGAAGAAACCGCACAAAAATCCGCAGTGAAAACCGCAGCGGTTTTGCACAGAGGATTTTGCAAATCCGCTGCGGAAAAATCCGCATCAGAATCTGCATCGTGTGCACATGGCCTTAGTCTTTTCTGCAAGGCCTGGACATGGGCTGTCATAGCACCGTGTTGCATTTGTAGCACCTGTGGGAAGTACAGACCAGTCTCTGGCCAACTACTAAACAGGACTTCAAAAGGGGACAAGCCTGTCTTTCTATTTGGAGTGTGTCTGACTGACAAGAGTGCAAGAGACAAGCACTCTACCCCGTTCTTTCCTGTGTCTGACATGGCCTTTGAATTTTCAGATTAAGTGTCCCATTTAGTCTTTCCACTTTCCCACTACTTTGTTGTCTATATGGTGCATGATATGCTTGCTGTACTCCCAGGGCCTGCATGACTTCCCTCATTATTTCTCCCATGAAGTGTGTGTCTCTATCGCTCTCTATGGTTTCTGGGACACCATACCTGCAGATCAGTTCTTTCATCAGTTTGTCTGCAGTCACTTTAGCATTTGCACATTTTACCGGATAGGCTTCCAGCCAACCAGAGAAGAGATCTACACATACTAGGACATTTTTTTTTCACACACTCCTACCTTGGGTAGCTGTATGTAGCCAATCTGCAGTATCTGAAACGGGTAGAGAGGCCTGGGTGTCGCTTTCTTAGGGAATTTTTTTTTTTTTTTACTGTTTTTCCAGGGTTGTGCTGTGCACAGATGAGGCATGACCGTATGAGCTTTGCTGCTGCGTAACTGAAACCAGGAGTGATCCAGAAGGCATCTACCATGGACACATGTGACATTTTGAGGTGTGAGTGGGGCCATGTGTTGCTTGCGCCATAATTAGGAACAGGGACCTTGGTATATACAATTTATCCTTATTCTCCCAAAACTCCTTTTTAGTTCATCTCAGCTCCCATTCTTCCACAGTGTTGTGTTCCTTCTCTGTTTGGGCAGCTGGAGGGATTTCAGGACATCTAGGCTCAGTGTGGCTGGAATACGCTGACTCCCCGCCACCGTCCACTGCTCCCTAGGCCGCCTTGCTGCTACTTTAGCAGCCTCGTCCGCTTTTCTGTTGCCCTCTACCTCCACAGAGTCACCGTCCGTGTGTGCTTTTACCTTGACGATGCCAACCTGGACTGGTAACGTCAATGCCTTCACTAATTGTTTCACCAGCTCTGCATTTTTAATGGGCTTACCGGCTGATGTAAGAAATGTTCTGCTTCCCCAGATAGGGCAATAATCATGGGATATTCCCCATGCACAATTCGAATCTGTGTAAATATTAGCGACTTTACCTGCAGCAGCTCTACACGCCTCAGTGAGTGCCTTCAACTCTGCCTCCTGCACCGACATGTGAGGAGGGAGTGGTTCAGCTCGGATTACCTCATGGGAGGATACATGGGAGGATACAGAAGGGAGGTAAGAACATTTCTAAAACAATCCACAGCGAGGAGATTGGAACAAAACAAAATCCTCTAAACTGCATGCTCGCAAATGCCAGAAGCCTGACAAACAAGATGGAAGAACTAGAAGCAGAAATATCTACAGGTAACTTTGACATAGTGGGAATAACCGAGACATGGTTAGATGAAAGCTATGACTGGGCAGTTAACTTACAGGGTTACAGTCTGTTTAGAAAGGATCGTAAAAATCGGAGAGGAGGAGGGGTTTGTCTCTATGTAAAGTCTTGTCTAAAGTCCACTTTAAGGGAGGATATTAGCGAAGGGAATGAGGATGTCGAGTCCATATGGGTCGAAATTCATGGAGGGAAAAATGGTAACAAAATTCTCATTGGGGTCTGTTACAAACCCCCAAATATAACAGAAATCATGGAAAGTCTACTTCTAAAGCAGATAGATGAAGCTGCAACCCATAATGAGGTCCTGGTTATGGGGGACTTTAACTACCCGGATATTAACTGGGAAACAGAAACCTGTGAAACCCATAAAGGCAACAGGTTTCTGCTAATAACCAAGAAAAATTATCTTTCACAATTGGTGCAGAATCCAACCAGAGGAGCAGCACTTTTAGACCTAATACTATCTAATAGACCTGACAGAATAACAAATCTGCAGGTGGTCGGGCATCTAGGAAATAGCGACCACAATATTGTACAGTTTCACCTGTCTTTCACTAGGGGGACTTGTCAGGGAGTCACAAAAACACTGAACTTTAGGAAGGCAAAGTTTGACCAGCTTAGAGATGCCCTTAATCTGGTAGACTGGGACAATATCCTCAGAAATAAGAATACAGATAATAAATGGAAAATGTTTAAGAACATCCTAAATAGGCACTGTAATCGGTTTATACCTTGTGGGAATAAAAGGACTAGAAATAGGAAAAACCCAATGTGGCTAAACAAAGAAGTAAGACAGGCAATTAACAGTAAAAAGAAAGCATTTGCACTACTAAAGCAGGATGGCACCATTGAAGCTCTAAAAAACTATAGGGAGAAAAATACTTTATCTAAAAAACTAATTAAAGCTGCCAAAAAGCAAACAGAGAAGCACATTGCTAAGGAGAGTAAAACTAATCCCAAACTGTTCTTCAACTATATCAATAGTAAAAGAATAAAAACTGAAAATGTAGGCCCCTTAAAAAATAGTGAGGAAAGAATGGTTGTAGATGACGAGGAAAAGGCTAACATATTAAACACCTTCTTCTCCACGGTATTCACGGTGGAAAATGAAATGCTAGGTGAAATCCCAAGAAACAATGAAAACCCTATATTAAGGGTCACCAATCTAACCCAAGAAGAGGTGCGAAACCGGCTAAATAAGATTAAAATAGATAAATCTCCGGGTCCGGATGGCATACACCCACGAGTACTAAGAGAACTAAGTAATGTAATAGATAAACCATTATTTCTTATTTTTAGGGACTCTATAGCGACGGGGTCTGTTCCGCAGGACTGGCGCATAGCAAATGTGGTGCCAATATTCAAAAAGGGCTCTAAAAGTGAACCTGGAAATTATAGGCCAGTAAGTCTAACCTCTACTGTTGGTAAAATATTTGAAGGGTTTCTGAAGGATGTTATTCTGGATTATCTCAATGAGAATAACTGTTTAACTCCATATCAGCATGGGTTTATGAGAAATCGCTCATGTCAAACCAATCTAATCAGTTTTTATGAAGAGGTAAGCTATAGGCTGGACCACGGTGAGTCATTGGACGTGGTATATCTCGATTTTTCCAAAGCGTTTGATACCGTGCCGCACAAGAGGTTGATACACAAAATGAGAATGCTTGGTCTGGGGGAAAATGTGTGTAAATGGGTTAGTAACTGGCTTAGTGATAGAAAGCAGAGGGTGGTTATAAATGGTATAGTCTCTAACTGGGTCGCTGTGACCAGTGGGGTACCGCAGGGGTCGGTATTGGGACCTGTTCTCTTCAACATATTAATTAATGATCTGGTAGAAGGTTTACACAGTAAAATATTGATATTTGCAGATGATACAAAACTATGTAAAGCAGTTAATACAAGAGAAGATAGTATTCTGCTACAGATGGATCTGGATAAGTTGGAAACTTGGGCTGAAAGGTGGCAGATGAGGTTTAACAATGATAAATGTAAGGTTATAAGTAGTAGAGCATAGGGACCTTTCGTCAAACTCAATTTGACAGGTGGACACGCCCCTATCAAAGTGTATCAAAGTGTGTAACCCCTCCTCCCCTCCCTGTCAGCCAGCTGTCCTCCTTGTCTGGCTCTCCCTTTTTGATATAGTTTAATTTGTTAATACAGTGAATGTTATCCCCGTAATTGATTTATATTAGAGTTTTATATTTATATGTGATTTATAATGCGCACATTATGTATGTGGGCATGTTACTATATAGTTTAATATTATTATCGCTGTATTTGATACAGTGAATGTTATCCCCGTAATTGTTTTATACTAGAGTTTTATATTTATATGTGATTTATAATGCGCACATTATGTATGTGGGCATGTTACTATATAGTTTAATATTATTATCGCTGTATTTGATACAGTGAATGTTATCCCCGTAATTGATTTATATTAGAGTTTTATATTTATATGTGATTTATAATGCGCACATTATGTATGTGGGCATGTTACAACATGAATGTTATCCCCGTAATTGTTTTATATTAGAGTTTTATATCTCATCAATGATTCTTGCAGGGTATAAAAGCAGTCACATTAAATAGCACGATGATTAGATGTCTATGTAACACACTATCACCACTTTCTGAACACTTGTAAAATCAGTGGTGCTATATCTTGTTAAACCCAGAAACTTTGGCTCGAATGTATGTCATGCAGACACACACCTGTTTTGTGTGAGTGATCGCAGGGCTTGGGAAATGTTTGCATATGCTTCACACCGATGTTTGTGGGGCTCCCCGCAGCTGTTTCTCCGGTACCCCAAATAACAGCGCAAGCAGAGGATGGCTAAAAATAGTTTACTGTGTGAAGTAAAGCATGGTAGAATTCCCACTAGCTGACCAAACACAGAATTTGCTAGCAGCTGTCGTCCTTGAACGACCTCTAAGAATTTAAACAATTATCTAGACCAGTGTAGACAAGTGCAGTTTTGATTAAATTGATAATTACAATTAGAACGAGTTAAATTTGAAAATGTTGACGAAATAAAAGCTGTTACTCTATTCTGGGTGAGTCTGTGTACAGGCTGCAGGGGCTGCAGTCAGAAAAGTGTGTACCCCACCCCTCCCTGTCAGCCAGCTGTCCTCCACGTCTGGCTCTCCCTTTTTTATATAGTTTAATTTGTTAATACAGTGAATATTATCCCAGTAATTGTTTTATATTAGATGTTTATATGATATATTAAGATTAGTCTTGTTTGATAATCCACGGATAGGGAAAGTGAGGCTGTGTTTCTACAGTATTATTCTGCTGTGAGCTTGAAGGATTCTAGTACTATAATAGCTAACAGATGCTAAGAGTTTCTGTGATGCAGATACAAACACTCCACTAGTCCCAATAATATTTATTTGGCCTGCAGATAATTAATTAAAAACGGATAAAATGTGTTAAATAGACATCATAGCGAGTATAAAATGTATTAAATTGATTACTGATACGCTTCCAACAAGTTGATAATAATATCAAAAGTGTACCAATAATATTTATTCTCTTTTTATTGACATTTTCATAAACCTATACTACCAATAATATTTATTTGGCCAGCAGATAATTAATTAAAATCGCATAAAGCGTGTTAAATAGACATTACACCAAAATCATAGCGAATCAAAATGTATTAAATTGATTACTGATACGCTTCCAACAAGTTGATAATAATATCAAAAGTGTACCAACAATATTTATTCTCTTTTATTGACATCGGATATCGTAGTGACTGTGCCGTCTATTTGCACACAACCATTTTGAATCCATGTTTTGCTGACCTTAAACATTTTGTATAACAGCTGTGTTTCTCCTGATTTTTCTAGCGCGGCTCGCTGACATAATAATAATAAAAATATGAATATTATTGAATATAATGTTTTACATATGTTACAGTATTTTATTTTTCCTGGTGTTACTTTAATAATAATAATGATAATAATAATAAAAATATGAATATTATTGAATATAATGTTTTACATATGTTACAGTATTTTATTTTTCCTGGTGTTACTTTAATAATAATAATGATAATAATAATAAAAATATGAATATTATTGAATATAATGTTTTACATATGTTACAGTATTTTATTTTTCCTGGTGTTACTTTAATAATAATAATGATAATAATAATAAAAATATGAATATTATTGAATATAATGTTTTACATATGTTACAGTGTTTTATTTTTCCTGGTGTTACTTTAACCCCTTAACGACCGCCGATACGCCTTTTAACGACGGCCGCTAAGGGTACTTAAACCACAGCGCCGTTAATTAACGGCGCTGTGGAAAAAGTGAATAGCGCCCCCCAGAGTCGGATTTTCTCTGGGGTCTCGGTTGCCGAGGGTAGCCGAGACCCCAGAGAACATGATTCGGGGGGTTTTTACCGACCCCCGAGTTGCGATCGCCGGTAATTAACCGTTTACCGGCGGTCGCAACAAAAAAAAAAAACGCGATTTGCCGTTTAATTTCTCTGTCCTCCGATGTGATCGCACATCGGAGGACAGAGAAATGTGGTCCCCGATGGCCCCCAATAGCCCCCCAATACTTACCTACCTCCCCCGGTGCTCCTCGTGTCTCCCCATGGGCGCCGCCATCTTTTTTCCGGGAAAAAATGGCGGGCGCACGCGCAGTGCGCCCGCCGCCCAGCACCCGGATGTTCTTTGGGGTCTCGGCTGCCGGGGGTAGCCGAGACCCCAAAGAACATGATCGGGGTCGATTTGCACCGACCCCTGCTTTGCGATCGCCGGTAATTAACAGTTTACCGGCGACCGCAAAAAAAAAAAAAAAAAAAAAAACGATCAGTTATTTCTCTGTCCTCTGATGTGATCGCACATCAGAGGACAGAGAAATAGGGGGATTCGGGGACCCTATCATACTCACCCGGGGTCCCTGGGTCCTCTTCTGTCTTCTCCTGCCAGCCGGCTTTTTCATCATGGCGGGCGCATGCGCAGTGCGCCCGCCATCTGCTGCCATCTGCCGGCCGGCAGGAGAAGACAAGTTGGGGCTAAAATTAGGGTTAGGGTTAGGGTTAGGGTTAGGGTTAGAGTTAGGGTTAGGGTTAGAGTTAGGGTTAGGGTTGGGGCTAAATTTAGGGTTAGGGTTAGGGCTAGGGTTAGGGTTAGGCTACTTTCACACTAGCGTTTTTTGGCTTCCGTCGCAATGCGTCGTTGGAGAAAAAACGCATCCTGCAAAAGTGCTTGCAGGATGCGTTTTTTCTCCATTGGCTTGCATTAGCGACGCATTGCGACGGATTGCCACATGTCGCATCCGTCGTGCGACAGATGCGTCGTGCTTCGGCGGACCGTCGACACAAAAAAAACTACATGTAACTTTTTTGTGCGACGTGTCCCACATATTTCAGTGCCACGTGCCACGTATTTAAGTGACACGTGCCACGTATCAAAGTGCCACGTGCCACATATTTCAGTGCCACGTATCAAAGTGCCACGTATCAAAGTGCCACGTGCCACGTATCAAAGTGCCACGTGCCACGTATCAAAGTGCCACGTGCCACATATTTCAGTGCCACGTGCCACGTATCAAAGTGCCACGTGCCACGTATCAAAGTGCCACGTGCCACATCTTTCAGTGCCACGTGCCACGTATTTAAGAGACACGTGCCACGTATCAAAGTGCCACGTGCCACATATTTCAGTGCCACGTGCCACGTATTTAAGTGACACGTGCCACGTATCAAAGTGCCACGTATCACGTATTTCAGTGCCACGTATTTAAGTGACACGTATCACGTATAAGTGCCACGTGTCACGTATTTAATTGCCACATATTTAAGTGCCACGTATCAAGATTTTCCATGGAGAACAGACACATCCAGAGATATGTCTGCTCTCCACGGCTGCAGCAACACACTGACAGGAGCCATAGTTCCTGTCGGTGTGTCACTGCGCATGCGCGAGCGAGTTTACCGGCGGTCATTGACCCCGGCACTCTCGCTTAACGGCAGTGCTGCGTGGGAAAGTTCAACGCAGCTGTACTGCTGTTAACCGAGACGCCGGAGTCATTGAACTCCGGAACAGTACGCGATACACTGCTAGGAGCTTCGCTCCTGGCAGTGTATCGCCGGAGAGCAGCCGATCGGCGTGGGACACTCGTTTTATGGATTCTGCGGACAGGGAGTATGAATTTGGTTTATTATTTTTGGATTTTTTTCCTGGAGGATCGAGGGCTTCGCCTACAAGTGTGCTGTTGGTGAGTATATACTCTGTGTTATATGTTGTATGTACTGTGTGTCATGTATGTGTATTGTGTGTAGGTGTTTTGTGTAACTTTACAATTGTGCTAAGTCGCCGGACACAGGGACAACTCTCCCATCCTAATACCGGATGGGAGTAGTAGTCCCATACGGCGACTTAGCACAATGGTGGCACTAGCGTCGCATGGGGACACACACACGCACACACACGCACACACACGCACACACACGCACACACACACACACAGAAGGACTCCATGCTGCTTCACTGGGGGGCGGGGGCTTCCCTCTTCCTGTCCGACATCACGTCCGGTCCTGGGTGTCAACCCCTCCGTACAAAGACGCCGACACCCAGGACAAAGGCGCTGTGTGTGGAAGGTAATATGGGGCCCTAGGGGGATACGCAGACACGCCGCTGCGTAAAGAATTGACATGTCAATTCTTTTTACGCCGGCGTGTTTGCAGACAAAAGCGCCGCGTTTTTTTGCGGTGTGTCTGAACGGCAAAGTGAATTTCTCATTCACTTTGCCGGCAGACGAAAATGACATTGCGCATTTTTGAAAAGCGCCCGCAAAATAGCGCTCAAAAATGCGCTATGTCTGAAAGTAGCCTAAGGCTTCTTTCACACTTGCGTCGGTACGGGGCGGTCGCAATGCGTCGGCCCGATGTACCGACGCACGTTGTGAAAATTGTGCACAACGTGGGCAGCGGATGCAGTTTTTCAACGCATCCGCTGCCCAGTCTATGTCCTGGGGAGGAGGGGGCAGAGTTACGGCCACGCATCCGCGGAAATGGCGGACGCGACGTACAAAAAAAAGGTTACATTGAACTTTTTTTGTGACGACGGGGGCTAAAGTTATGGTTAGGGTTGGGGCTAAAGTTAGGGTTGGGGCTAAAGTTAGGGTTAGAGTTGGGATTAGGGTTAGGGTTTGGATTAGGGTTGGGATTAGTGTTACGTTTGGGATTAGGGTTGGGATTAGGGTTAGGGTTGGGATTAGGGTTAGGGGTGTGTTGGATTTAGGGTTTTGATTAGGGTTATGGTTAGGGTTGAGATTAGGGCTGTTTTGGGGTTAGGGTTGTGATTATCGTTAGGGTTGTGATTAGGATTATGGATCGGGTTGAGATTAGGGTTAGGGCTGTGTTGGGGTTAGGGTTGGAGTTAGAATTGGGGGGTTTCCACTGTTTAGGTACATCAGGGGGTCTCCAAACACGACAGCCAATTTTGCGCTAAAAAAGTCAAATGGTACTCCCTCCTTTCTGAGCTCTGCCGTGCGCCCAAACAGTGGTTTACCCCCACATATGGGGCATCAGCGTACTCGGGATAAATTGGACAACAACTTTTGGGGTCCAATTTCTCCTGTTACCCTTGTGAAAATAAAAACTTGGGGGCTAAAAATCTTTTTTGTTGGAAAAAAATATATTTTTTTATTTTCACTACTCTGCATTATAAATTTCTGTGAAGCATTTGAGCTTTCAAAGTTCTCACCACATATCTAGATAAGTTCCTTAGGGGGTCTAGTTTCCAAAATTTGGTCACTTGTGGGGGTTTCTACTGTTTAGGTACATTAGGGGTCTGCAAACGCAACATAACGCCCGCAGACAATTCTATCAAAGTCTGCATTGCAAAATGGCGCTCCTTCCCTTCCGAGCTCTGCCGTGCGCCCAAACAGTGGTTTACCCCCACATATGGGGTACCAGCATACTCAGGACAAATTGGACAACAACTTTTGGGGTCCAATTTCTCTTGTTACCCTTGTGAAAATAAAAATTTGGGGGCTAAAAAAATCTTTTTTGTGGGAAAAAAAATATTTTTTATTTTCACTACTCTGCATTATAAACTTCTGTGAAGCACTTGGGCATTCAAAGTTCTCACCACATATCTAGATAAGTTCCTTGGGGGGTCTATTTTCCAAAATGGGGTCACTTGTTGGGGGTTTCTACTGTTTAGGTACATTAGGGGTCTGCAAAGGCAACATAACGCCCGCAGACAATTCTATCAAAGTCTGCATTCCAAAATGGCACTCCTTCCCTTCCGAGCTCTGCCATGCGCCCAAACAGTGGTTTACCCCCACATATGGGGTACCAGCATACTCAGGACAAATTGGACAACAACTTTTGGGGTCCAATTTCTCTTGTTACCCTTGTGAAAATAAAAACTTGGGGGCTAAAAAATCTTTATTGTTAAAAAATATATATTTTTTATTTTCACGACTCTGCATTATAAACTTCTGTGATGCACTTGGGCATTCAAAGTTCTCACTACACATCTAGATAAGTTCCATGGGGGGTCTAGTTTCCAAAATGGGGTCACTTTTGGGGGGTTTCTGCTGTTTAGGCACATCAGGGGCTCTCCAAACGCGACATGGCGTCCGATCTCAATTCCAGTCAATTTTGCATTGAAAAGTCAAATGGCGCTCCTTTGCTTCCGAGCTCAGCCATGCGCCCAAACAGTGGTTTACCCCCACATATGGGGTGTCGGCGTACTCAAGACAAATTGTACAACAGCTTCTGGGGTCCATTTTCTCCTGTTACCCTTGGTAAAATAAAAATTTGGAGGCAAAAAGATCATTTTTGTAGAAAAAATGAGATTTTTTATTTTCACGGCTCTACGTTATAAACTTCTGTGAAGCACCTGGGGGTTTAAAGTGCTCACCACACATCTAGATAAGTTCCTTAAGGGGTCTAGTTTCCAAAATGGTGTCATATGTGGGGGGTCTCTACTGTTTAGGCACATCAGCGGCTCTCCAAACGTGACATGGCGTCCGATCTCAATTCCAGCCAATTCTACATTGAAAAAGTAAAACGACACTCCTTCTCTTCCAAGCTCTGCGGTGCGCCCAAACAGTGGTTTACCCCCATATATGGGGTATCGACGTACTCAGGAGAAATTGCACAACAACTTTTGTGGTCTAATTTCTCCTGTTACCCTTGTGAAAATAAAAATTTGGGGGCAAAAAGATCATTTTTGTAGAAAAAATGAGATTTTTTATTTTCACGGCTCTACGTTATAAACTTCTGTGAAGCACTTGGGGGTTCAAAGTGCTCACCACACATCTAGATAAGTTCCTTGGGGGGTCTAGTTTCCAAAATGGTATCACTTGTGGGGGGTTTCCACTGTTTAGGCACATCAGGGACTCTCCAAACGCGACATGGCATCCGATCTCAATTCCAGCCAATTCTGCATTGAAAAAGTCAAACGGTGCTCCTTCACTTCCAAGCTCTGCGGTGCGCCCAAACAGTGGTTTACCTCCACATATGGGGTATCGACGTACTCAGGAGAAATTGCACAACAACTTTTGTGGTCTAATTTCTCCTGTTACCCTTGTGAAAATAAGAATTTGTGGGCGAAAAAATCATTTTTGTGAAAACAAATGCGATTTTTTATTTTCACGGCTCTACGTTATAAACTTCTGTGAAGCACTTGGGGGTTCAAAGTGCTCACCACACATCTAGATAAGTTCCTTGGGGGGTCTAGTTTCCAAAATGGTGTCACTTGTGGGGGGTTTCCACTGTTTAGGCACATTAGGGGCTCTCCAAACGCGACATGGCGTCCGATCTCAATTCCAGCCAATTCTGCATTGAAACAGTCAAACGGTGCTCCTTCACTTCCAAGCTCTGCGGTGCGCCCAAACAGTGGTTTACCTCCACATATGGGGTATCGGCGTACTCAGGAAAAATTGCACAACAAAATTTGTGGTTAAATTTCTGTTTTTACACTTGTGAAAATTAAAAAAAATGGTTCTGAAGTAAAATGTTTGCAAAAAAAAGTAAAATGTTAATTTTTTTCTTCCACATTGTTTTAGTTCCTGTGAAGTACGTAAAGGGTTAATAAACTTCTTGAATGTGGTTTTGAGCAGCTTGAGGGGTGCAGTTTTTAGAATGGTGTCACACTTGGTTATTTTCTATCATATAGACCCCTCAAAATCACTTCAAAGGTGATGTGGTCCCTAAAAAAAACATGGTGTTGTAAAAATGAGAAATTGCTGGTCAACTTTTAACCCTTATAACTCCCTAACAAAAAAAAAAATTGTTTCCAAAATTGTGCTGATGTAAAGTAGACATGTGAGAAATGTTATTTATTAACTATTTTTTGTGACATATCTCTCTGATTTAAGGGCATAAAAATACAAAGTTTGAAAATTGCAAAATTTTAAAAATTTTCGCCATATTTCCATTTTTTTCATAAATAATCGCAAGTAATATCGAAGAAATGTTACCACTAACTTGAAGTACAACATGTCACGAAAAAACAATCTCAGAATCAGCGGGATCCGATAAAGCGTTCCAGAGTTATAACCTCATAAAGTGACACTGGTCAGAATTGTAAAAATTGGCTCGGTCATTAAGTACCAAATTGGCTCTGTCACTAAGGGGTTAATAATAATAATGACAATAATAATAATAATAATCATACACCGCAAAATTGTGTCAATATTGGACTACTATGAAATCTTCCATAAAAATCTTCGTGGCTATCCCAAGACACGTAAGAAACAATTGCATGACTTTTAGGGGTTTATGGTTCTCTACAATAAACACCATGTGTAGAAATTTGGTTCTAGAACTTGTTGGATTAGTGAATATAATAACGTTTGTCATATTTTATAACATGCAGCTAATGATTCTTGCTTTCAACTTGTATGTAACTGGATTAAAATAAAGAATAATGAGCTAGTTGATTTGGGTGATATTGTAAAACTTGCACACAGCCATTTTGAATCCATGTCTTGCTGACCTTAAACATTTTGTATAACAGCTGTGTTTCTCCTGATTTTTCTAGCGCGGCTCGCTGAGCGTTACCACTGCACTCATTTCTCTTTGATGCTTCTGAATGTACACTATTCTCACCCATAGACAGTTTTCCTTTAAAAAATACGTACTTTAATAATAATAATGATAATAATAATAATAATAATCATACACCGCAAAATTGTGTCAATATTGGACTACTATGAAATTTTCCATAAAAATCTTCTTGGCTATCCCAAGACACGTAAGAAACACGATTCCAACAAATTGATAATAAATTGTTATCAAAGTGACAGCAAAGAATATTAAACAGATAACACACCAAAATCATAGTGTATCAAAGTGTATTATTTTATTTATAGTCCCAAGATGCTAAGATTTTCAGTGCTGGAGATACAAACACTCCACTAGCTAACAGCTGTTAAATGTATCTGTACTGATCACGAACTAGATGTCAGGGTGTGTGTGTTAAGAGGTGTTTACCAAATATGTGAAACTTCTTACAAAATAATATGTTGTTACAAGTCATTTATCCGCTATAAGATGTGCTTCTGACATTTTCATAAACCTATAGTCCCAATAATATTTATTTGGCCTGCAGATAATTAATTAAAAACGGATAAAATGTGTTAAATAGACATCATAGTGAGTATAAAATGTATTAAATTGATTACTGATACCCCTCCAACAAGTTGATAATAATATCAAAAGTGTACCAACAATATTTATTCTCTTTTATTGACATCGGATATCGTAGTGACTGTGCCGTCTATTTGCACACAGCCATTTTGAATCCATGTCTTGCTGACCTTAAACATTTTGTATAACAGCTGTGTTTCTCCTGATTTTTCTAGCGCGGCTCGCTGAGCATTACCACTGCACTCATTTCTCTTTGCAGCTTCTGAATATGAATATTGAATATTATGTTTTACATATGTTACAGTATTTTATTTTTCCTGGCGTTACTTTAATAATAATGATAATAATAATAAAAATATGAATATTATTGAATATAATGTTTTACATATGTTACAGTATTTTATTTTTCCTGGTGTTACTTTAATAATAATAATGATAATAATAATAAAAATATGAATATTATTGAATATAATGTTTTACATATGTTACAGTGTTTTATTTTTCCTGGTGTTACTTTAATAATAATAATGATAATAATAATAATAATAATCATACACCGCAAAATTGTGTCAATATTGGACTACTATGAAATTTTCCATAAAAATCTTCGTGGCTATCCCAAGACACGTAAGAAACAATTGCATGACTTTTAGGGGTTTATGGTTCTCTACAATAAACACCATGTGTAGAAATTTGGTTCTAGAACTTGTTGGATTAGTGAATATAATAACGTTTGTCATATTTTATAACATGCAGCTAATGATTCTTGCTTTCAACTTGTATGTAACTGGATTAAAATAAAGAATAACGAGCTAGTTGATTTGGGTGATATTGTAAAACCATTTATTGTTTCTACTACTTGGCAATTGTTACATTCAGTTATTTTTATTTATTTATTTATTTATTTTTCTTGGTTAAGGGATCACTGATGTTTTAATAAACTTTGAATAAATAACTGTGCATACATAAGAAACCTTGCGATATATCTTTATAGAAATAATACTTCTGCACTCATGGCCACTTCTCCTCCACCTTTGCCTCCTGAACTCAGCATTCACTGTGAAATAATGCAAAAATCCAGCTTTGTGCTGACGGAGGCATCAACATTTTGCCATTATAAGCATTATAAGCTTATAATTCTGTATGTTGTGTGTGTATGTTTGTTGTGTGTGTTGTATGTGTTGTGTGTGTTCTGTATGTTATGTGTGTGTTGCATGTGTTGTGTGTGTATGTTTGTTGTGTGTGTTGCGTGTGTTGTGTGTGTATGTTTGTTGTGTGTGTTGCATGTGTTGTGTGTGTTCTGTATGTTGTGTGTGTATGTTTATTGTGTGTGTTGTATGTGTTGTGTGTGTTCTGTATGTTATGTGTGTGTTGCATGTGTTGTGTGTGTATGTTTGTTGTGTGTGTTGCATGTGTTGTGTGTGTTCTGTATGTTGTGTGTGTATGTTTATTGTGTGTGTTGTATGTGTTGTGTGTGTTCTGTATGTTATGTGTGTTGTGTGTGACTGCATCCATCTCCGTTCTGCAATTCTCCTCTCTCTTTACAGAATTATAAGCTTATAATACTTATAATGGCAAAATGTTGATGCCTCCGTCAGCACAAAGCTGGATTTTTGCATTATTTCACAGTGAATGCTGAGTTCAGGAGGCAAAGGTGGAGGAGAAGTGGCCATGAGTGCAGAAGTATTATTTCTATAAAGATATATCGCAAGGTTTCTTATGTATGCACAGTTATTTATTCAAAGTTTATTAAAACATCAGTGATCCCTTAACCAAGAAAAATAAATAAATAAATAAATAAAAATAACTGAATGTAACAATTGCCAAGTAGTAGAAACAATAAATGGTTTTACAATATCACCCAAATCAACTAGCTCGTTATTCTTTATTTTAATCCAGTTACATACAAGTTGAAAGCAAGAATCATTAGCTGCATGTTATAAAATATGACAAACGTTATTATATTCACTAATCCAACAAGTTCTAGAACCAAATTTCTACACATGGTGTTTATTGTAGAGAACCATAAACCCCTAAAAGTCATGCAATTGTTTCTTACGTGTCTTGGGATAGCCACGAAGATTTTTATGGAAAATTTCATAGTAGTCCAATATTGACACAATTTTGCGGTGTATGATTATTATTATTATTATTATCATTATTATTATTAAAGTAACACCAGGAAAAATAAAACACTGTAACATATGTAAAACATTATATTCAATAATATTCATATTTTTATTATTATTATCATTATTATTATTAAAGTAACACCGGGAAAATAAAATACTGTAACATATGTAAAACATTATATTCAATAATATTCATATTTTTATTATTATTATCATTATTATTATTAAAGTAACACCAGGAAAAATAAAATACTGTAACATATGTAAAACATTATATTCAATAATATTCATATTTTTATTATTATTATCATTATTATTAAAGTAACGCCAGGAAAAATAAAATACTGTAACATATGTAAAACATAATATTCAATATTCATATTTTTTAAAGGAAAACTGTCTATGGGTGAGAATAGTGTACATTCAGAAGCTGCAAAAAGAAATGAGTGCAGTGGTAATGCTCAGCGAGCCGCGCTAGAAAAATCAGGAGAAACACAGCTGTTATACAAAATGTTTAAGGTCAGCAAGACATGGATTCAAAATGGCTGTGTGCAAATAGACGGCACAGTCACTACGATATCCGATGTCAATAAAAGAGAATAAATATTGTTGGTACACTTTTGATATTATTATCAACTTGTTGGAAGGGTATCAGTAATCAATTTAATACATTTTATACTCACTATCACTACGATATCCGATGTCAATAAAAGAGAATAAATATTGTTGGTACACTTTTGATATTATTATCAACTTGTTGGAAGGGTATCAGTAATCAATTTAATACATTTTATACTCACTATGATGTCTATTTAACACATTTTATCCGTTTTTAATTAATTATCTGCAGGCCAAATAAATATTATTGGGACTATAGGTTTATGAAAATGTCAGAAGCACATCTTATAGCGGATAAATGACTTGTAACAACATATTATTTTGTAAGAAGTTTCACATATTTGGTAAACACCTCTTAACACACACACCCCGACATATAGTTCGTGATCAGTACAGATACATTTAACAGCTGTTAGCTAGTGGAGTGTTTGTATCTCCAGCACTGAAAATCTTAGCATCTTGGGACTATAAATAAAATAATACACTTTGATACACTATGATTTTGGTGTGTTATCTGTTTAATATTCTTTGCTGTCACTTTGATAACAATTTATTATCAATTTGTTGGAATCGTGTTTCTTACGTGTCTTGGGATAGCCAAGAAGATTTTTATGGAAAATTTCATAGTAGTCCAATATTGACACAATTTTGCGGTGTATGATTATTATTATTATTATTATCATTATTATTATTAAAGTACGTATTTTTTAAAGGAAAACTGTCTATGGGTGAGAATAGTGTACATTCAGAAGCATCAAAGAGAAATGAGTGCAGTGGTAACGCTCAGCGAGCCGCGCTAGAAAAATCAGGAGAAACACAGCTGTTATACAAAATGTTTAAGGTCAGCAAGACATGGATTCAAAATGGCTGTGTGCAAGTTTTACAATATCACCCAAATCAACTAGCTCATTATTCTTTATTTTAATCCAGTTACATACAAGTTGAAAGCAAGAATCATTAGCTGCATGTTATAAAATATGACAAACGTTATTATATTCACTAATCCAACAAGTTCTAGAACCAAATTTCTACACATGGTGTTTATTGTAGAGAACCATAAACCCCTAAAAGTCATGCAATTGTTTCTTACGTGTCTTGGGATAGCCACGAAGATTTTTATGGAAGATTTCATAGTAGTCCAATATTGACACAATTTTGCGGTGTATGATTATTATTATTATTATTGTCATTATTATTATTAAAGTAACACTAGGAAAAATAAAACACTGTAACATATGTAAAACATTATATTCAATAATATTCATATTTTTATTATTATCATTATTATTATTAAAGTAACACCAGGAAAAATAAAATACTGTAACATATGTAAAACATTATATTCAATAATATTCATATTATTATTATCATTATTATTATTAAAGTAACACCAGGAAAAATAAAATACTGTAACATATGTAAAACATTATATTCAATAATATTCATATTTTTATTATTATTATCATTATTATTATTAAAGTAACACCAGGAAAAATAAAATACTGTAACATATGTAAAACATTATATTCAATAATATTCATATTTTTATTATTATTATGCCAGCGAGCCGAGCTAGAAAAATCAGGAGAAACACAGCTGTTATACAAAATGTTTAAGGTCAGCAAAACATGGATTCAAAATGGTTGTGTGCAAATAGACGGCACAGTCACTACGATATCCGATGTCAATAAAAGAGAATAAATATTGTTGGTACACTTTTGATATTATTATCAACTTGTTGGAAGCGTATCAGTAATCAATTTAATACATTTTGATTCGCTATGATTTTGGTGTAATGTCTATTTAACACGCTTTATGCGATTTTAATTAATTATCTGCTGGCCAAATAAATATTATTGGTAGTATAGGTTTATGAAAATGTCAATAAAAAGAGAATAAATATTATTGGTACACTTTTGATATTATTATCAACTTGTTGGAAGCGTATCAGTAATCAATTTAATACATTTTATACTCGCTATGATGTCTATTTAACACATTTTATCCGTTTTTAATTAATTATCTGCAGGCCAAATAAATATTATTGGGACTAGTGGAGTGTTTGTATCTGCATCACAGAAACTCTTAGCATCTGTTAGCTATTATAGTACTAGAATCCTTCAAGCTCACAGCAGAATAATACTGTAGAAACACAGCCTCACTTTCCCTATCCGTGGATTATCAAACAAGACTAATCTTAATATATCATATAAACATCTAATATAAAACAATTACTGGGATAATATTCACTGTATTAACAAATTAAACTATATAAAAAAGGGAGAGCCAGACGTGGAGGACAGCTGGCTGACAGGGAGGGGTGGGGTACACACTTTTCTGACTGCAGCCCCTGCAGCCTGTACACAGACTCACCCAGAATAGAGTAACAGCTTTTATTTCGTCAACATTTTCAAATTTAACTCGTTCTAATTGTAATTATCAATTTAATCAAAACTGCACTTGTCTACACTGGTCTAGATAATTGTTTAAATTCTTAGAGGTCGTTCAAGGACGACAGCTGCTAGCAAATTCTGTGTTTGGTCAGCTAGTGGGAATTCTACCATGCTTTACTTCACACAGTAAACTATTTTTAGCCATCCTCTGCTTGCGCTGTTATTTGGGGTACCGGAGAAACAGCTGCGGGGAGCCCCACAAACATCGGTGTGAAGCATATGCAAACATTTCCCAAGCCCTGCGATCACTCACACAAAACAGGTGTGTGTCTGCATGACATACATTCGAGCCAAAGTTTCTGGGTTTAACAAGATATAGCACCACTGATTTTACAAGTGTTCAGAAAGTGGTGATAGTGTGTTACATAGACATCTAATCATCGTGCTATTTAATGTGACTGCTTTTATACCCTGCAAGAATCATTGATGAGATATAAAACTCTAATATAAAACAATTACGGGGATAACATTCATGTTGTAACATGCCCACATACATAATGTGCGCATTATAAATCACATATAAATATAAAACTCTAATATAAATCAAATACGGGGATAACATTCACTGTATCAAATACAGCGATAATAATATTAAACTATATAGTAACATGCCCACATACATAATGTGCGCATTATAAATCACATATAAATATAAAACTCTAGTATAAAACAATTACGGGGATAACATTCACTGTATCAAATACAGCAATAATAATATTAAACTATATAGTAACATGCCCACATACATAATGTGCGCATTATAAATCACATATAAATATAAAACTCTAATATAAATCAATTACGGGGATAACATTCACTGTATCAAATACAGCGATAATAATATTAAACTATATAGTAACATGCCCACATACATAATGTGCGCATTATAAATCACATATAAATATAAAACTCTAGTATAAAACAATTACGGGGATAACATTCACTGTATCAAATACAGCGATAATAATATTAAACTATATAGTAACATGCCCACATACATAATGTGCGCATTATAAATCACATATAAATATAAAACTCTAATATAAAACAATTACGGGGATAACATTCACTGTATTAACAAATTAAACTATATCAAAAAGGGAGAGCCAGACAAGGAGGACAGCTGGCTGACAGGGAGGGGAGGAGGGGTTACACACTTTGATACACTTTGATAGGGGCGTGTCCACCTGTCAAATTGAGTTTGACGAAAGGTCCCTATGCTCTACTACTACTGTTATACACATGGGAAGAAGGAATCAATATCACCATTACACACTGAACGGGAAACCACTGGGTAAATCTGACAGGGAGAAGGACTTGGGGATCCTAGTTAATGATAAACTTACCTGGAGCAGCCAGTGCCAGGCAGCAGCTGCCAAGGCAAACAGGATCATGGGGTGCATTAAAAGAGGTCTGGATACACATGACGAGAGCATTATACTGCCTCTGTAAAAATCCCTAGTTAGACCGCACATGGAGTACTGTGTCCAGTTTTGGGCACCGGTGCTCAGGAAGGATATAATGGAACTAGAGAGAGTACAAAGGAGGGCAACAAAGTTAATAAAGGGGATGGGAGAACTACAATACCCAGATAGATTAGCGAAATTAGGATTATTTAGTCTAGAAAAAAGATGACTGAGGGGCGATCTAATAACCATGTATAAGTATATAAGGGGACAATACAAATATCTCGCTGAGGATCTGTTTATACCAAGGAAGGTGACGGGCACAAGGGGGCATTCTTTGCGTCTGGAAGAGAGAAGGTTTTTCCTCCAACATAGAAGAGGATTCTTTACTGTTAGGGCAGTGAGAATCTGGAATTGCTTGCCTGAGGAGGTGGTGATGGCGAACTCAGTCGAGGGGTTCAAGAGAGGCCTGGATGTCTTCCTGGAGCAGAACAATATTGTATCATACAATTATTAGGTTCTGTAGAAGGATGTAGATCTGGGGATTTATTATGATGGAATATAGGAATATAGGCTGAACTGGATGGACAAATGTCTTTTTTCGGCCTTACTAACTATGTTACTATGTTACTGCATGTCCAGTGTAGAATCGCCCATCCTGGTGGTATCTGGAGCCATCTACAAAAATAAAAACCTCAGAATATGCATTGTTTTTTTTTTCCATGAACATATGTAAAACCCACTGTCTCCTGACTCATCAGTTCCTATGCAGTCATGTGCGTCAAGTCAATGTCAACGTACCAGAGTACTCTCCCTTCTCTTTTTTTTTTCTCCCAACGCTGTCACCAATTCCCCCTTTTCTGAATCCACAGGCAGATGAGTGACTGGATTCAGAACATTATATCTTTTGAGGGTGACGTATTCAGGAATTAGTATTTGAGCACATTCAAGTGTGGTCTGTCTAGCCATAGACAGGTGTTTTGGTTGAACTTGTACGACTATGGCATTAATGTTATATGGGGAACAAATTGTCAAAAGAAAAAGTCAGTGTGATCTCATATGCTTTTCGGTAATACAACAGCTCTTACAGCACGGACACACGTAGGAGACCCTCTAATCACGGGGTCTAATTGTGCTGAGTAGTAAGCTATCGGTCTCTGTTTCCCTCTATGCTGCTGTGTCAGCACTGCCTGTTTTTTTTTTTTTTCTTTTAATCAGGAGTCTTATACCTTTAGAAATATCGTGGCCTAAAAATGTCACCTTTTGTTTGCAATACTGCAGTTTGTCACGTGAGACTTTGCAACCCTTTTCTGTTAAAAAGCCACAGCAAAGACATCTGGTCCGGGCAGCAGAGCGTCATCCACGTACTGTAATAGTACAATCTGTGGATGAGGTGAAGAATGCATTTGCCAAATCAGTGATTGTGAAACATTTTGACGTGGCTGGGATCTGTGACCGTACGGTGTGTGAATTAGGGACAGCTGAGGTCACACTCACTGTAACATCATTAATAGCCCGTAAGTCATGAACTATTCTGTAAGTGTCAGGGGAACCCTTGGGTCCTTTTTATTTTAATGGAATACAAAGGGGTGTTGCAGGGGGAAGATCTCTGCACTAGAACCCCTGCCTTAATATACTTCCTTAATATCCCTGCTCAGGGCCATTGATTTGATTAGGCTTAAGGGGTATTGCTTTAACCAAAAAGGAGTGGATCCTTCTTTTAATTTAATAATGACAGGGGGAATGGGCAGCTGACCCACATCAGATTTTCCCCTTGCTCAAACGGTGTCTGGTACCTGACTCTTTTCCCTGTCCTCAGACATTCTGGTGTCAGGTGTTACTTTCACTACTCTTGCCATATACACCATTTCTGCAATATTACACAAGTGTTTATATAAATCACACATTAATGTCCAAATATTATTTATACCCGTATTTGATTGGGTAGAGTACCCCTTAAGAAAACTAATTTTGATTCACAAAATATGTTACCAACAGAAAATTATATATATGAAAATATATAATTACGAAAGATACTGAGTCATAAAATGGGGGGGCACACACAATGCCATAGGCCACAGCAAAGCACAAGCTTACTTTAAGAAGGTAGCAGCCCTATATAAATCCATAACTAACGGTTCCAAATACAAAAGAAGGGATTTGAAAAATACCAAATATCAATACCAGTGCTTGTGATAAGGCATAAGAAATGGAAAAGACAAATAAACAGTGACTATGGTTTGAGCCAATATAATGAATGGCTAAAAAACTATATATCATATGATGACAACCTAGAAATACACGGTAACTATACCATCTTGTGTAAGGAAACTACTAAACTGGCAAATGAATGGAATTAAGTGTAACTATAATAGGGCATGATTTACCTGTGGTATAATGTGCACATGAAAGACCCTGGCGTCCCTCTGCCCCAAGTGTTTATATTAAAGGGGGCTTGTGACTGTAATACCCTCAGGAGAGTACTGTATGGTGGCCTAGACAGCACTCAACTCTGCTCCCAGCAAAATCATAGGGGTATTGTCACTAACAATAAGTTTGTAAGCACCTCTTGGCTGTCTCGTGACTCTAGTCTTATTTGTTTTAGTCATAGGGACTTCAGTTGCTTGTCCTTCTACACTCAGGCATTCCACAGTCTCGTCAGTAATCATGTCTGGCATTATCAAGTCTTTGTGTACCACAGTCCCGGCTGCCCCAGTGTCAATCAAGAATTTTGTCTTTTTCCCTCCCGACATTGGTATGTTGGTCATCAAGGCAGGACCAGGTCCGGAGGGGACAAGAAAAGGGCACACATTTGTCACTGGGTTGTCAGTTTCCTAGTCTGAAGGTGAAGGAAGTGGAAGATTGGTCTGAGTGTCCATTTTCTCCACAATTCCAGCACTTTACTGTTTCTAAGTCCTTAGGTCCCTTACTACGTCTCTACTGTTTTCCTTGTACTCCAGCATACATGACACGTCGTCTTATTGTCCTAGTTTGTTCAACTCCTTTAGGAACCTTGAGGTCTTTTGGATCTACATTTCTCCATTCTGGTCTGGCTGTCTGTACTGCGTCTCGTAAGCCTTTGGTCATACCGTCAATGAATGTATTTACCAATATTTTAACATCAAGTGGGTTTATGGGACTGTACCCCATGTCTGCCCATTTCAGCTGTAACCGTCCAAAGTACATCTCTACACTCTCTCCTTTTCGCTGTGTCACGTCAGTCAGGAGTACAGACTGTTCTGATTGTTTCACTGTCGCCCATTGTTTTAGTGATTCACAGTATGTCTCCCCAGACCGTGCAGATTTATCATCCATGCCCCATGCTTGATCTTTTGCCACATCTGTATGTCTTAATTATGTGTCCTAGTATGTCACCTGATTTTGTGCTCACCAACTCTCTAGGTCTGCCCAGGTGCACTTATACGTCCATCATATTGTCTTTGTCTGTAAAATGGAAAAGGTTGGTTCTCAGGGTCAGCCAATTGTTTAGCTGTTTAGCGTAGCTAGCTAGTTAGAGGGCCTCCAGGGATAATACTCCTGTATTTGTCTTACCCTACCTGATGTGGTTGGTTCTCTGGTGGTGGGGGTGACTAGATGATCAGTTGGGGGTGACATGACATGCTGGTCTACAGCTCCTTCCCAAAAGGATTACTGTCAGCCTACTCCCAAAAGTTAATGTCCCCACTATCCACCCACCACAATCCTGTGTCAGCTTCTTATGTCACTACATGTGATCTTGTCTGGGTCTCTGGTGGTAATACAAAGGTATAATGGTAGCAGTAATGTGTCAGTCATAGTCGGACTTCATCAAAACATTCATAATACACCTTACTTCTGTCCTGCTGCACTCTCTCAGACGCCATTTATTCACTTGCTATTTTCCTCCTTTGTCTGTGCCTTTTTGAACATCCAAACATCCACACTCTGGCATTTTTGCCTTTTTCAATCTCGGTCTCACATCTTTCACTGCTTCCTTTTTCAATCTGTACAGCGGTTTTGGATCCCATTGGGGGCCCTGACTGCACACAGAATAAGTTGCCCATGGCTTCATCTTATCCGCTCAAACAACACCGAGCAGGTTACACCACCTACCACCCGGTAGACTTAAAGGATTTAGTGAGCAGGTTATACCACCTACCACTCGGTAGATCAGCTGGCTAGCACAGCTCCATGGAACGGCAAGGTTACACAACCTATGTGCCGTAAGCTGACTGTAGGAAGGTTACACCACCTACTACATGAGCTGTGCAGTTGGTTACCTCCTCTGTTGATCCTCAATTTGCTATATCAATCACTCAACTTGAAGCAGGTGAATCTTTTTACCAATCTTTTCAATCACTTACAAGTTTCCTTCTAAAACTAGGCACAGTTCTTTTCACTTTCAACTTCAACTTACAATATTTCTTTCGACTTCAATACATACAGTACTATTGCTTTAAACACAACTGTCTCAGCATGTACTAAACCAAGGACAGAATATTTGAGTGCAGCTCCATGCCCCCTTCCTCTGGCACTCAGCACAGATAAGGACAGAGAGGAGAAATCACAAACAATTCACGCAGCGGTTTGCTTCCCTCCTCCCATCAGGTATTCTGCACAGATAAGAGCTTGGTGTCTTACGCACACAGAAACAGAATGCAGCAGTTTTCAGACTTAATCTCTACAAAACATTCATCCTCTCGGAATTAAAAACAGTTTCTCTATACAGGCAGATCACTGCACAACTTGAATAAGCTGATTCTGACCGCGTCCGGCCAAAACACATATAGAAACCTATCCAGTATCAAACCATATATAACACGGGTTTCACTGAATCTCAGATGTAAATTAAATGTTTAAATGTACATTAAAAATATCCACAGCTACTCATTCATCCTGGACCCTCAACAACAGTTAGATAAGTAATGATACTTATGTGATCACTCATTCATACATGCTCATTCAGGGATTGTTTTTTTCTTTCCCTTTCACTTATCAGTTGATTTTTACAAGAAGAAAATCCCTTATCTCAATCACTCCACCTAATTCAGCTCAAACTGAGTTGAATAATGTCTTCTGTCACATACAGAGGACCACACCTAACGGAACCCCTCATCAATCAGGGATTTATCTATTTATCCCTTAGGGTACCGTCACACAGTGCCATTTTCATCGCTACGACGGCACGATTCGTGACGTTGCAGCGTCGTATAAGTATCGCTCCAGCGTCGTATACTGCGGTCACACGTTGCAATACACGGCGCTGGAGCGATAATTTCATGACGTATTTGCGATGTAGAAGCCGTTGGTTACTGTGCGCACATCGTATACAACCTGTGTCACACGATGCAATCATGCCGCCACAGCGGGACACTAGACGACGAAAGAAAGTTTCAAACGATCTGCTACGACGTACGATTCTCAGCGGGGATCCGGATCGCAGTAGCGTGTCAAACACAGCGATATCGTAAATGCATCGCTGGAACGTCACGAATCGTGCCGTTGTAGCGATCAAAATTGCACTGTGTGACGGTACCCTTACACTCATTTATTCACCTCTTATCTCATTCAGAGGTTCTCATAGACATACATACATAAAAGGTTCACACAGCCTGCCTATTTTGCACTTTGGAATTAACACAACTCTATATAAATAAAACTGCAGCAGTGTCCACTGACACTCTGAAAGCACTTTAAGGACAAACAACAAAAACATGGCCTTATACAAAATACAGCTTCATATAATGTACTGCCAATCCAAAATGACCAAAATAATAACACTGAGTCTATCCCAGCTCTGTATTACACACACGCTAAACAAATACATAACCAATTAGGATATTGACAAATAATACAGATAACAATTATCACAATTATCATCTTATAACTCTATTATTCAACTCTCATACGGACATAAACAGACAAAACACAAAACTCACTGGTGATGTGGATTCTTTGAACCGTGTTCGCAGCCTTTTACCCAGAGGTATGGAGAGATCCAGAAGAGAGATTGCAAGTGCAAAACAGTGTAAGAATAAAATTTCTCACCTTGCTGCAGCTGGTGTTTTGCATGTCCAATCTCCCAGGAAGCTACCACATACGGATTCCGAATAGGCTGGTTACCACGGCCCCCGTTCGGGCACCAAAACTGTCGTAGCTGTTTTCATTCTGAGCCAATGTCAGTACGCCAGATGTCCAGTGAGGCCAAATCAAGAGGTTACGCCCATCATTTTACAAGCGCTCTTGGAGACAAAAAGACACCTCACACATATCCTGTGAGCAAGTCACTTTTATCTGTTCTAATGCAGCAAGATGCAGTATTTTATACCATTTACAACAAATGTAACACACAATGTAATTCATGTAGCCCCCGCCATCACCCAGGGTCATACTGACCTTTATTTCTCACATACCCAGAGCATGTTGTGGCTGACTATTGAGAACATACATGATAAGAAGTATAGTCTCCTTGAAGAGGAGACCATCAGACTACTGCGTCAACAGATTCTAGTAATTCTAGCAATTAAAGGCAAAAGGCACTTAAAGGCAAACTATTAACCCTTCTATATCATGTTTAAGAAGGTCATAGAGAAGGACTGACAGTCTCCTACTGCATCTGTTGTTTTCTATTAGGAGGTTCCTGTCAAGATCTAGACCTGGTTTTCAGTCCTGTCCACCTGTTTTGCGGTCTGGTCATGCCAGGGGTTAACTTTGCTCTGCCTCATTCTGGGTTCAGGTTTGCTATTTATCTCTGCTGCATCCTACAGGTGGTGTCAGTTATATCTTCTGCCTACGGCGTGAGTATCTGACTCTGGTGTTACCCTGGTTTGTCTTGCTGCCTTAGCTGACTTGAACGTGTCTGTTCCTTCCTCTCACCCCATCCAAATTTAGTGTTTCCCTTGTATTCGGATTTCTCGGTGTTTGACTTGGCTTTGGTTCTGACCTGATTTTGTCTCTTGCTTCTGATATTATGGCTTCTGACTGGTACTGACCCTCTGGCGCACCGTTGACTCTGAATTTGGTGTTTTCCCTTTGTACTGCATTACTCTCTAGGTTTTGACTCAGCTTGTTTGATTACTCTGCTGCCACCTGGTGGTAGACTCGCTGCAGCACTGCTTTGACAGACTTGCTGTCCTCCCTCCACTTTATTGCCATCTAGTAGAGCTTGACTTATCCTGCATAGCTGCAGCGTGACAGTTCCACAATCCTCTACTAGATTCTCTCTGTTTGAACTTCTGTCTGGCCGACATCCGCGGGATCTCCTTGATGTAGCAAAGGAAACCTGAGAAGCCTAAGTCACGTCCCACCAGAGCGTCATCGAGCACGTCACCCAAATGCAGGAGAGGATTGTGAAGGTGATGACCTTCCTAAAAGAGAACATTTTCCATAACATTTTGGATCACATTTATCCGTCGCTCTACGCTGAGCACTTACATCGGGGTTTACATCTAAAACTCTTAGCGACAGGATTCAGATGAGACCTCCAAGTTATTCACTGTAATGCAGCAGCAGAGTTACTCTGGACTCTGTTTGGTGATGTCCTTTTTTTCAGAGGTGCACAAAACTGTGGTTGACTGCACTTTTATGCATGCCTAAAAAGATGGACACTGCTGGATCATAGGAAGAATCTGGCATCCACAGTGACTCCATCTGCCTCATTATAAGGAATCTCCCACCAGAGGTTCTATCTTAATCAAATATTACAGAGATTTACAAGGAAACCCAGGTCTATGCACTCAGAATAAATATGAGCCAAGCCTTACTGCGATCTTTGGGAGGTAGAATGAACAAATCAACAGCAGGTGAAGAATTGGTTTTATTTTTTTATGCTGTTCATCATGTAGTATAAGTGATTAGGTGACTTTATTCTTCAGGTAAGTGCGATTACAGCGATACCAGATGTGGAGACACAGGGGTCAGCGGGTGCTGTAGTCAGTTAGCTGAAACCGCATAGACCAAGGATCATACCACCGAACACCCGCTCTCCTTTGACCATGGGCATAATACTACTCAAACAACACAGGGTGAAGGTAAAATAATGTGGCAATACTTTTTTGAACCACAAAACAGGCAAATAACATATAAAACAGTCCCAGCAAAATACCTAAGATGGTGTAAAATTACAGAGTCTAACACTTCCACTAACTCAGGATAAGAGCAGCTGTGACTTCAGAGCTTCTGGGGTGACAACCCCACCTGTTGAACGCACAGGAGGAGGTAGAAACAAGCTTAGGAAGCTGACAGTTCATTGAGGTACAAAGACAGGGTCACATCCTGGCTTCTCTGAACATCTCCATGGAGCCAGTTGACCGGTGGGTGTCAATCCTGACTTTCCCAAACTTATCCATGGGGCTCTGGTGACCGGTGGGTCCAAATCCTGACTACCCTAAAAATATTTATGGTACTGTGATGGTCAATGGAGCAGATCTTTATTCTTTCAGATGGGGCCATGTTCCCCTAAGCTGGCATTCTGTAAAATGTCAAATCTGTTTCCCTCGTGATGGAGCCTTGATCTGGCAGCTATCCTGTAGCATGTTCTTGGATGTGGTTTTGTAAAGAGTCTCTGGTTCTTTGGATCTTTGGATGTCTTGGCTGTCTGGATGTAAATTGTTAAGAGGCATATTCCACTTTTATAGCTCACAACTAGTGTTGAGTGATACCTTCCGATATCGGACAGTATCGGTATCGGATTGGATCGGCCGATACCGGCAAAATATCGGATCTCGCCGATACCGATACCAATGCAAGTCAATGGGACGAAAATATCGGAATTAAAATAAACCCTTTCTTTCCTTGTAAGTTCATTGCACATGAAGGAAAACAACTAAGAATAATGTAGGATGTATTGGGGGAGGTGGCGGAGACATTAAAGGCATAGAGGTTTAGCCCAATCAAATAGAATAGCAGGAATTTTATTATTTTTTTTTAAGATGTTCGGAGTTACAAAGATATTGACTATGTTAAGAATTTTTTTATTTTGTCAGATATTGATGTTTCACTACTTCCACGCCCTTCACCATTTTTTTTACTTCTCCCACACTTTCTTCTTCATCATCCTCAGCAGCAGCATCTTTGACATCAACTTCTTCTTCACCTTATTCATCTTCTTCTTCTATTATTTTTTTTTGTTACATTCTTCATATTCTTTTTATTCAACTATTATTCTTCTTCATATTCTACTTCTAAATATTCTTATTTGTGACAGGCATTCCTGTAGTTGTTATCTATAAAAGTTTGAAGATTGCACCTTCCGTTCTGCCTGTCATAAAAGAGTTACATTTGTCCACGTTCAGTTTGGCCTGCAGCATCAGGCTTTATCCAGGGGCACCACGAGGAACGGACTCAGCCCCATACACTGCTTAGTCTTCTTCTGCTTATAATTTAGATAATATCTTTTGCTCTGATGTTTAGAGTTATGCTTAATGTTCTTCTGCTCTTTGTTCTGCAGCCTCTTGTTCTTCTGCTTCTCGGTCTTCCATGTCGTCGTCTCCAGGGTCGTCGTCTCCGGGGTCATCGTCGTCGTCATCGGGGTGGTCTTCAGGGTCATCGTCTCAAGGGTCGTCGTCATCTCAGTGGTTGTCGTCTCTGGTGTCGTCGTCATCTTAGGGGTGGTCTTCCGGGTCGTCGTCTTTAGGTTGTTGAACTTGGAAATGTAGCAGAAGGTACAAGAAGGCTGAGAAAATGCAGAGAACCAGCTTATGGAACTGGAACTCAGATGGCTACCCGAAGGTCCAAGAGCCAATGGAACTACCGAGGACCAGCTAACGTTACTGGAACCCGGTTACTAAGCAGGAGGTACCCGTGCCTGAAAGCACTACCAAGGACCACCTGACGTTGGTGGAACTCGGATACCCAGAAGGAGGCACCTAAGCCATAGGCTCTACCCGGAACCAGCTGAAGGTACTGGAACCAGGATGGGGACCTATTCAAGATTGTCTTCCTAGAGCCCCAACTAGCGGTGTTGGAGCAAAGGGTCAGCAGGGGGAGCAGAGTGTAGGGCAAAGCCTGCACTGGAGGCAGTTTTAGGTCTGTTGTATCTGTGTGGCGTATGCAGGACACGTTGCCGGCTACACAGCAGGGGAACAGCTGGCGTTGCTGAACCCCACTGACACATTGGCAGGTGTTTTTCTCTGTGCAGCCAGCCCTTCCGGGCAACAACTGGCGGTGTTAGAGCCCAGGGTCTGCAGGAGGAGCAGAGTGTAGGCCGAAGCCTAATTGAACCAATTTTAAAGGTAACCTTTAACCCCCCCTCAGGTGTTACAAACTAGAAGAGCCACCTTGTGCAGCAGTAATGCTGCACAAGTCAAAGGTTGCTCTTTTAATTTTGCTCCTTGCACACGCTGAATGAAACACGTATAACATTTAGCCCCTTATACAGTCAAACTGTCTTGGAGGCGGGAGATTCCTTCTTAATGAGACGCAGCACAGCTGTCAAAAACACCACCTTGGTGCTGGGCGCGGCCTCCTGAGCGTCGCTTTTTGCTGTACAGGAGTCTGCTTTGTTGTGTTATCCCCTTGGCCATGCGCTGTTAGCGCTGCCTGTCTTCTGACATCATTTGATGTCGGCCAGTGCGGTTCGCGATGCCCATGAATCCCAGCCCCGCAGTGTCTTTTCATTTATTCACACTGCGGGGCTGGGATTCATGGCCTTGCGTAGTACATATGGTCGCCTCTCACTCGTGTCCTTACACCTGCTTCAGACTGTGCGGCATCAGCTGATCCCTTGCTGATCGCATGCCATGGCCATGAAGCCGCACAGTCTGAAGAAGGCGGAAGGAGATGAGTGACAGGCGAAGATATGCACTGCTCATGCCCATCAATCACACCCTCGCAGTCAAAATAAATAAGACACCGAGGGGCGTTGTGTCGGGCAGGGCGGCCGCAGAGGCGCAGCCAACCAAACAATGATCTCAGAAGATGGGCAGCGCTACCAAGGGGGTTGCTGCGTGTCATTACAAAGGAAAGTCACACCTCAGGGACGTTTTAATGGTCTCAGGGGACACATTTTATACGTGTTGAGTTCGACGTGTGCATGGAGAATAACTTTATGAGCCAACTTGTACAAATGCAGCATTACTGCTGTACAAGGTGGCTGTTATACATACAAACGCCTGAGGGGGGGGACAGGTTCCCTTCAATTTCAGTTCTTGTGTCTGCGTGGCGTTTGCAATACACAATGCCGGCTACACAGCAGGGGAACAGCTGGCGTTGCTGAACCCCACTGACACATTGGCTGGTGTTATTCTCTGTGCAGCTAGCACTTCCGGGCACCAACTGGTGGTGTTAGAGCCCAGGGTCAGCAGGAGGAGTAGAGGGAGCAGAGTGTAGGTCGAAGCCTGCACTGGAGGCAGCTTTGTGTCTGCGTGGCGTTTGCAGGATACGTTGCAGGGGAACAGCTGGCATTGCTGAACCCCACTGACACATTGGCGGGTGTTTTTCTCTGTGCAGCTAGCACTTCCGGGCACCAACTGGTGGTGTTAGAGCCCAGAGACAGCAGGAGGAGCAGAGTGTAGGCCGAAGCCTGCACTGGAGCAAGTTGAGAGGGAACCTGTTGTTGCTGAAAGAGCCATCTTGTACAGCACTAATGCTGCTGTCCCGGAGCCTGCGCTGTAAAGTTATCCCTTGGCCCTGGCGCAATTAGCTCTGCCCGTCTTCTGACATCATTTGGTTTCAGGCTGGCTGCGCCTGTGCGGCCGTGCTGCCCGAGATCCCGCCTCGCAGTGTCGTCTAATGTAATCCCACTGCGGGCCTGGGATCCGTGGGTATATGCAGTGCATATCCTTGCCTCTCACTCCCCTCCCTCCGGCCTCTACAGACTGTGCGGCGTCACGGCCGTGGCATGCTATTAGGGATCAGCTGACAGCGCAGTCTGAAGAAGGCGGAGGGAGATGTTGTGAATTAGACTTTTTGGCTCCCTCTTGTGGTCACTAGTGGTATGACTCTGGGATTGTCTTTTTTCTGTTTGGCACTCACCTGGGTCGTTAGTCCAGGGGTGTCGCTATATTAACTTTCTGGATCCTTAGTCCAGTGCCTGGCATCGTTGTAATCAGATCCTTCTGTTGCTCCTGTCTGCTGGTCCTGGCTCTTGCAAAATTAAGTTAAGTCTTGCTTCTTTGTTTTTTGAGTTACTTGCTTTGCTACTAATTTTGTCCAGCTTGTACTAAATGTGATTTCTGACCTTGCTGGAAGCTCTAGGGGGCTGGTGTTCTCCCCCCGGCCGTTAGACGGTTCGGGGGTTCTTGAATATCCAGCGTGGATATTTTAATAGGGTTTTTTGCTGACCATATAAGTCATCTTACTATATTCTGCTATTAGCTAGTGGGCCTCTCTTTGCTAAATACCTAGCTCATTCTTATGTTTGTCTTTTCCTCTTACCTCACCGTTATTATTTGTTGGGGGCTTGTATCCAACTTTTGGGGTCTTTTCTCTGGAGGCAAGAAAGGTCTTTCTTTTCCCTTCTAGGGTTAGTTAGTTCTCCGGCTGGCGCGAGACGTCTAGAACCAACGTAGGCACGTTCCCCGGCTACTTCTATTTGTGGTGCTAGGATTAGATATATGGTCAGCCCAGTTACCACTGCCCTATGAGCTGGTTTTTTGTGTTTGCAGACTTGGTAGTTATTCCTGAGACCCTCTGCCATTGGGGTCATAACAGTATGCCAGGCCAACATTGAATGTTTAATGCATTGCAGAAGTGGGATATAAGAAAGGAAATTCTGAATTTTTTTTTTTTTCCTCTCTTCCTCCCCTTTACCTCTGAGTGGCTTGAGCTTGCTGCAGACATGAATGTCCAGACCTTGATTACAAGTGTGGACCAGCTTGCTGCTCGTGTGCAAAGCATACAAGATTTTGTTACCAGTAGTCCTATGTCTGAACCTAAAATACCTATTCCTGAACTGTTTTCTGGAGACCGATTTAAGTTTAGGAATTTCAGGGATAATTGTAAATTGTTTCTATCTCTGAGACCCCGTTCATCTGGAGACTCAGTTCAGCAAGTTAAAATTGTTATCTCTTTTTTACGGGGCGACCCTCAGGATTGGGCTTTCTCGCTAGCGCCAGGAGATCCGGCATTGGCAAATATTGATGCGTTTTTTCTGGCGCTCGGATTGCTTTACGAGGAACCCAATCTTGAGGCTCAGGCAGAAAAAGCCTTGCTGGCTATTTCTCAGGGCCAGGATGAAGCTGAAGTGTATTGCCAAAAATTTCGGAAATGGTCCGTGCTTACTCAGTGGAATGAGTGTGCTCTGGCCGCAAACTTCAGAAATGGCCTTTCTGAAGCCATTAAGAATGTGATGGTGGGTTTCTCCATTCCTACAAGTCTGAATGATTCCATGGCGCTGGCTATTCAAATTGACCGGCGTTTGCGGGAGCGCCAAACCGCTAATCCTCTGGTGGTGTTGTCTAAACAAACACCTGATTTGATGCAATGTGATAGAATTCAGACCAGAAATGAGCGGAAAAATCATAGACGTCAGAATGGGTTGTGTTTTTACTGTGGTGATTCTACACATGTTATATCAGCATGCTCTAAACGCCTAACAAGGGTTGTTAGTCCTGTCGCCATTGGTAATTTGCAACCTAAATTTATTTTGTCTGTGACTTTAATTTGCTCATTGTCCTCTTACCCTGTTATGGCGTTTGTGGATTCAGGTGCTGCCCTGAGTCTTATGGATCTGTCATTTGCCAAGCGCTGTGGTTTTGTTCTTGAGCCGTTGGTTAATCCTATACCTCTGAGGGGTATTGATGCTACGCCATTGGCGGAAAATAAACCGCAGTTTTGGACACAGGTAACCATGTGCATGACTCCTGAACATCGGGAGGTGATTCGTTTTCTTGTTCTGCATAAAATGCATGATTTGGTCGTTTTGGGTTTGCCATGGTTACAGACTCATAATCCAGTCTTGGATTGGAAGGCAATGTCTGTGTCAAGTTGGGGCTGTCAGGGTATTCATGGTGATTCCCCGCCGGTGTCTATTGCTTCCTCTACTCCTTTGGAAGTTCCTGAGTATTTGTCTGATTATCAGGATGTGTTCAGCGAGTCCAGGTCCAGTGTTCTGCCTCCTCATAGGGACTGTGACTGTGCCATAGATTTGATTCCAGGTAGCAAATTTCCTAAGGGAAAGGCTCGCTCTTCTTATCTGCATCTCAAAAACATTTCCAGAATTCGCCCTTTTCTTACTTTCGACTCTGCAAAAACTCTTACTGTCTCACTTATTCATTCTCGTCTGGACTATTGTAACTCTCTACTAATTGGCCTACCTTTTACCAGACTCTCCCCGCTCCAATCTGTCCTGAATGCTGCTGCCAGGATCATATTCCTCGCCAACCGTTACACCGATGCCTCTACCTTGTGCCAGTCATTACACTGGCTACCCATCCAATCCAGAATCCAGTACAAAACTACTACCCTCATCCACAAAGCACTCCATGGCTCAGCACCACCCTACATCTCCTCTCTGGTCTCAGTCTACCAACCTACCCGTGCCCTCCGCTCTGCTAATGACCTCAGGTTAGCATCCTCAATAATCAGAACCTCCCACTCCCGTCTCCAAGACTTTACACGTGCGGCGCCGATTCTTTGGAATGCACTACCTAGGTTAATACAATTAATCCCCAATCCCCACAGTTTTAAGCGTGCACTAAAAACTCATTTGTTCAGATTGGCCTACCGCCTCAACGCATTAACCTAATTATCCCTGTGTGGCCTATTAATAAAAAACAACAACATAATCACGTTCCTCCATCATGTTCTCATACACTTTATGCAGTTAATAGCCTCTGTGTCTGTACTGTTACATACTTAGGCAGTTAACTGGTTCATGCAGCTTTACATGAACACCCGAGCCTTACACTATGGCTGGTCCAAATAACTAAAGCAATTGTTACCATCCACCTCTTGTGTCTCCCCTTTTCCTCATAGATTGTAAGCTTGCGAGCAGCAGGGCCCTCATTCCTCCTGGTATCTGTTTTGAACTGTGATTTCTGTTATGCTGTAATGTCTGTTGTCTGTATAAGTCCCCTCTATAAGTTGTAAAGCGCTGCGGAATATGTTGGCGCTATATAAATAAAATTATTATTATATTATTATTATAAGGGAAGACTATTTAATCTGTCTGTACCTGAGCATACCGCAATGCGTTCGTATATCAAGGAATCTCTGGAGAAGGGGCATATCCGTCCTTCCTCTTCCCCTCTTGGTGCGGGATTCTTTTTTGTGGCCAAGAAGGACGGATCTTTGAGACCTTGTATTGACTATCGGCTTTTGAATAAAATCACTGTTAAATTTCAGTATCCTTTGCCTCTGTTGTCAGACTTGTTTGCCCGAATTAAAGGTGCCAAGTGGTTCACCAAGATAGATCTTCGTGGTGCGTACAACCTTGTGCGCATTAAGCGAGGAGATGAATGGAAAACTGCGTTTAATACGCCCGAAGGTCATTTTGAGTACTTGGTGATGCCTTTTGGGCTCTCTAATGCTCCTTCAGTGTTTCAGTCCTTTATGCATGATATTTTCTGGAAGTATCTGGATAAATTTATGATCGTTTATCTGGATGATATTCTGTTTTTTTCTGATGACTGGGACTCGCATGTAGAGCAGGTCAGGATGGTGTTTCAGGTTTTGCGTGAGAATGCTTTATTTGTTAAGGGCTCAAAGTGTCTCTTTGGAGTACAGAAGGTTCCCTTTTTGGGGTTTATTTTTTCCCCTTCTGCGGTGGAGATGGACCCAGTCAAGGTCCGTGCTATTCATGATTGGACTCAACCTACGTCAGTTAAGAGTCTTCAGAAGTTCTTGGGTTTTGCTAACTTCTACCGTCGTTTTATTGCTAATTTTTCTAGCATTGCTAAACCTTTGACGGATATGACCAAGAAAGGTTCTGATGTTGCTAACTGGGCTCCTGCAGCCGTGGAGGCTTTCCAGGAGTTGAAGCGCCGGTTTACTTCGGCGCCTGTTTTGTGCCAGCCTGATGTCTCACTTCCCTTTCAGGTTGAAGTGGATGCTTCTGAGATTGGGGCAGGGGCCGTTTTGTCGCAGAGAGGCCCTGGTTGCTCTGTGATGAGACCTTGTGCCTTTTTCTCGAGGAAGTTTTCGCCTGCTGAGCGGAATTATGATGTTGGCAATCGGGAGTTGTTTGCCATGAAGTGGGCATTTGAGGAGTGGCGTCATTGGCTCGAGTGATGAGACCTTGTGCGTTCTTTTCTCGAAAATTTTCGGCCGCCGAGCGAAACTATGATGTTGGTAATCGGGAGCTTTTGGCCATGAAGTGGGCATTTGAGGAGTGGCGTCATTGGCTTGAGGGTGCCAGACATCAGGTGGTAGTTTTGACTGATCACAAGAATCTGATTTATCTAGAGTCTGCCAGGCGCCTGAATCCTAGATAGGCACGATGGTCGTTGTTTTTTTCTCGGTTTAATTTTGTGGTTTCATACTTACCGGGTTCTAAGAATGTTAAGGCAGATGCTCTTTCTAGGAGTTTTGAGCCTGACTCTCCTGGGGATTCTGAACCTGCTGGTGTCCTTAAGGATGGAGTGGTTTTGTCTGCTGTCTCCCCAGATCTGCGACGTGCTTTGCAAGAATTTCAGGCGGATAGACCTGATCGTTGTCCGCCTGGTAGACTGTTTGTTCCTGATGATTGGACCAGTAGAGTCATCTCGGAAGTTCATTCTTCTTCGCTGGCAGGTCATCCTGGAATCTTTGGTACCAGAGATTTGGTGGCTAGATCCTTCTGGTGGCCTTCCCTGTCTCGGGATGTGCGTGTTTTTGTGCAGTCTTGTGATGTGTGTTCTCGGGCCAAGCCTTGTTGTTCTAGGGCTAGTGGGTTATTGTTGCCCTTGCCTGTTCCGAAGAGGCCTTGGACGCACATCTCTATGGACTTTATTTCTGATCTCCCTGTTTCTCAGAAGATGTCTGTCATCTGGGTGGTGTGTGACCGTTTTTCTAAAATGGTTAATTTGGTACCATTGCCTAAGTTGCCTTCCTCATCTGAGTTGGTCCCTCTGTTTTTTCAAAATGTGGTTCGCTTGCATGGTATTCCGGAAAACATCGTTTCTGACAGGGGAACCCAGTTCGTGTCTAGATTTTGGCGGGCATTCTGTGCCAGGTTGGGCATTGATTTGTCTTTTTCATCTGCATTCCATCCTCAGACTAATGGCCAGACGGAGCGAACTAATCAAACTTTGGAGACTTATTTGAGGTGTTTTGTGTCTGCGGATCAGGATGATTGGGTTGCCTTTTTGCCATTGGCAGAATTTGCTCTTAATAATCGGGCTAGTTCTGCCACTTTGGTTTCTCCTTTCTTTTGCAATTCAGGGTTTCATCCTCGTTTTTCATCTGGTCAGGTGGAATCTTCGGATTGTCCTGGAGTGGATGCGGTGGTGGATCGGTTGCATCAGATTTGGGGACAAGTGGTGGACAATTTGAAGTTGTCCCAGGAGAGGACTCAGCAGTTTGCTAACCGCCGTCGTCGTGTTGGTCCTCGCCTTCGTGTTGGGGACTTGGTGTGGTTGTCTTCCCGTTTTGTCCCTATGAGGGTTTCTTCTCCTAAGTTTAAGCCTCGGTTCATCGGTCCTTATAGGATTTTGGAGATACTTAACCCTGTGTCCTTTCGTTTGGACCTCCCGGCATCTTTCGCTATCCATAATGTATTCCATCGGTCGTTGTTGCGGAGATATGAGGTACCGGTGGTTCCTTCTACTGAACCTCCTGCTCCTGTGCTGGTGGAGGGTGAATTGGAGTATGTTGTAGAGAAGATCTTGGATTCCCGTATTTCCAGACGGAGACTTCAATATCTGGTTAAATGGAAGGGCTATGGTCAGGAAGATAATTCTTGGGTAACTGCCTCTGATGTTCATGCCTCGGATTTGGTTCGTGCCTTTCATAGGGCTCATCCAGATCGCCCTGGCGGTTCTCGTGAGGGTTCGGTGCCCCCTCCTTAAGGGGGGGGTACTGTTGTGAATCTGCTTTTTGGGCTCCCCTGGTGGTTGCTGGTGGTACTGGTGACTTGTGTGTGCTTTGCTGTCTCAGTTCACCTGCTCCCATCAGTGTTTGGGAGTTTCCTATTTAGCCTTGCTCTCCAGTCATTTCCTTGCCGGTCATCATTGTAACCAGAGCCTTCGGTTGCATGTTCCTGCTACTAGTCTGCTGATCAGCTAAGTGGACTTTGTCCTTTTGTTTTGTATCTTTTGTCCAGTTTGCAGTTTTTGCTATTCTCTGTAGCTGGAAGCTCTTGTGGGCTGAAATTGCCACTCCTGTGTCATGAGTTGACACAGGAGTCTTAAAGTAATTTCAGGATGGTTTTTTGAAAGGGTTTTCAGTTGACCGTGAAGTCCTCTTTTGTATCCTTCTGCTATCTAGTAAGTGGACCTCTCTTTGCTAAATCTACTTTCATACTGTGTATGTCTTTTCCTCTTAACTCACCGTTATTACATGTGGGGGGCTGCTATCATCTTTTGGGGTATTTCCCTAGAGGTAAGCCAGGTCTGTTCCTTCCTCTACCAGGCGTAGTTAGTCCTCCGGCTGGCGCGTGGCATTTAGGAAGTCGTAGGTATGCTCCCTGGCTACTATTAGTTGTGTGGTAGATTTAGCTCACGGTCAGCTCGAGATTCCATCACCCAGAGCTCGTCCGTTATTTTTGTGTTCTGATGTTTCCCTGCCATTGGGAATCATGACAGGTAGACCTGACTCTTGTCCACCTGACAGACTGTTTGTTCCTGATAAGTGGACCAGCAGAGTCATTTCCGAGGTTCATTCCTCGGTGTTGGCAGGGCATCCGGGAATTTTTGGCACCAGAGATCTGGTGGCTAGGTCCTTTTGGTGGCCTTCCTTGTCACGGGATGTGCGGTCGTTTGTGCAGTCCTGTGGGACTTGTGCTCGAGCTAAGCCTTGCTGTTCGCGTGCCAGAGGGTTGCTCTTGCCCTTGCCTGTCCCGAAGAGGCCTTGGAGACACATTTCCATGGATTTCATTTCAGATCTCCTGGTGTCTCAGGGCATGTCTGTCATCTGGGTGGTATGTGATCGCTTTTCTAAGATGGTCCATTTGGTACCTTTGCCTAAGCTGCCTTCCTCTTCCGATCTGGTTCCTGTGTTCTTTCAGAATGTGGTTCGTTTACACGGCATTCCTGAGAATATTGTGTCTGACAGAGGATCCCAGTTTGTTTCCAGGTTCTGGCGATCCTTTTGTGCTAGGATGGGCATTGAGTTGTCGTTTTCGTCTGCCTTTCATCCTCAGACTAATGGACAAACGGAGCGAACTAATCAGACTCTGGAGGCTTATTTGAGGTGTTTTGTTTCTGCGGATCAGGATGATTGGGTGACCTTCTTGCCGTTGGCTGAGTTTGCCCTTAATAATCGGGCTAGTTCCGCTACATTGGTTTCGCCATTTTTCTGCAACTCTGGTTTCCATCCTCGTTTTTCCTCGGGACATGTGGAGCCTTCTGACTGTCCTGGGGTAGATTCTGTGGAGGATAGGTTGCAGCAGATCTGGAATCATGTGGTGGACAACTTAAAGTTGTCACAAGAGAAGGCTCAGCGTTTTGCCAACCGCCGTCGCGGTGTAGGTCCCCGACTTCGTGTTGGGGATTTGGTATGGCTGTCTTCTCGATTTGTTCCTATGAAGGTCTCCTCTCCTAAATTTAAGCCTCGCTTCATTGGTCCTTACAAGATATTGGAAATCCTTAATCCTGTGTCCTTTCGCTTGGATCTTCCTGTGTCGTTTGCCATTCACAACGTGTTCCATAGGTCTTTGTTGCGGCGGTACGTTGTACCTGTGGTTCCTTCTGTTGAGCCTCCTGCTCCGGTGTTGGTTGAGGGCGAGTTGGAGTACGTGGTGGAGAAGATCTTGGATTCTCGTCTCTCCAGGCGGAGGCTTCAGTATCTGGTCAAGTGGAAGGGCTATGGTCAGGAGGATAATTCCTGGGTGGTTGCCTCTGATGTGCATGCGGCCGATTTAGTTCGTGCCTTTCACGCTGCTCATCCTGATCGCCCTGGTGGTCTTGGTGAGGGTTCGGTGACCCCTCCTTAAGGGGGGGTACTGTTGTGAATTAGACTTTTTGGCTCCCTCTTGTGGTCACTAGTGGTATGACTCTGGGATTGTCTTTTTTTCTGTTTGGCACTCACCTGGGTCGTTAGTCCAGGGGTGTCGCTATATTAACTTTCTGGATCCTTAGTCCAGTGCCTGGCATCGTTGTAATCAGATCCTTCTGTTGCTCCTGTCTGCTGGTCCTGGCTCTTGCAAAATTAAGTTAAGTCTTGCTTCTTTGTTTTTTGAGTTACTTGCTTTGCTACTAATTTTGTCCAGCTTGTACTAAATGTGATTTCTGACCTTGCTGGAAGCTCTAGGGGGCTGGTGTTCTCCCCCCGGCCGTTAGACGGTTCGGGGGTTCTTGAATATCCAGCGTGGATATTTTAATAGGGTTTTTTGCTGACCATATAAGTCATCTTACTATATTCTGCTATTAGCTAGTGGGCCTCTCTTTGCTAAATACCTAGCTCATTCTTATGTTTGTCTTTTCCTCTTACCTCACCGTTATTATTTGTTGGGGGCTTGTATCCAACTTTTGGGGTCTTTTCTCTGGAGGCAAGAAAGGTCTTTCTTTTCCCTTCTAGGGTTAGTTAGTTCTCCGGCTGGCGCGAGACGTCTAGAACCAACGTAGGCACGTTCCCCGGCTACTTCTATTTGTGGTGCTAGGATTAGATATATGGTCAGCCCAGTTACCACTGCCCTATGAGCTGTTTTTTTATGTTTGCAGACTTGGTAGTTATTCCTGAGACCCTCTGCCATTGGGGTCATAACAGGGAGATGAGTGAGAGGCGGAGGTGAAGATATGCACTGCGCATGCCCATGGATCCCAGGCCTGCAGTGTGATGAAATCAGAAGACACTGCGAGGCGGGATCTCGGGCAGCGCGGCCGCACAGGCGCAGCCAGCCTGACACCAAATGATGTCAGAAGACAGGCAGAGCTAATTGCGCCTGGCCAAGGGATAACTTAACAGCGCAGGCTCCGTGACAGAATCAAACAACACTGAGGAGGTGGCGCACGGCGTCAAGGGGGTAAGAATTATGGCTGTGCTGCGTCACATTACGAAGGAAAGTCCCACCTCGGGGACGGTTTTACGGTGTGAGGAGACACATTTCATAAGTCTTAGGTTCAGCGTGTGCAAGGAGCACAACGAAAAGAGGCACCTTTTCCTTGTGCAGTATTACTGCTGCACAAGGTGGCTCTTTAAGTAACAAACGCCTGGGGGGGGACAGGTTCCCTTACATTTAAGTAGTTGTGCCAGCGTGGCGGTCGCATGACACGTTGCCGTATACACAGCAGGGGAGCAGCAGGCGTTACTGAACCCCACTAACACATTTGCGAGGTGTTTGGCTCTGTGCAAACAGCACTTCCGGGCAGCAACCAGCAGTGTTGGAGCCCAGGGACAGCAGGAGGAGCAGAGAGTAGGCCGAAGCCTGCACTGAAGGCATGTAAATGTCTGTTAGTGTGCCAGCGTGGCGGTCGCATGACATGTTGCCGGATACACAGCAGGGGAGCAGCTGACGTTACTGAACCCCAATAACACGGCAGCAAGTGTTAACTGTGCAGCCAGCACTTCCAGGCACCAACTAGCGGTGTTAGAGCCGAGGGACAGCAGGAGGATCAGATTCGCGGTATTGCCGCACACACAGCTGGGGAACTGCTGATGTTACTGAACCCCAATAACAGAGGAGCGACTGTTGACTGTGCAGACAGCACTTCCAGGCACCAACTGGCGGTGTTAGAGCCCAGGAACAGCAGGAGGAGCAGGTTTGTTTTGCCAGATACACAGCTGGGAATCAGCTGACGTTACTGAAACCCAATAACACGGCAGCAAGTGTAAACTGTGCAGCCAGCACTTCCAGGCACCAACTGGCGGTGTTAGAGCCCAGGGACAGCAGGAGGAGCAGATTGGAGATATTGCCGCACACACAGCTGGGGAACAGCTGACGTTACTGAACCCCAATAACAGAGGAGCGACTGTTGACTGTGCGGACAGCACTTCCGGGCACCAACTGGCGGTGTTAGAGCCCAGGAACAGCAGGAGGATCAGATTTGTTTTGCCAGATACACAGCTGGGAATCAGCTGACGTTACTGAAACCCAATAACATGGCAGCAAGTGTAAACTGTGCAGCCAGCACTTCCAGGCACCAACTGGGGGTGATAGAGCCCAGGGACAGCAGGAGGAGCAGCTTGGAGGTATTGCCGCACACACAGCTGGGGAACCGCTGACGTTACTGAACCCCAATAACAGAGGAGCGACTGTTGACTGTGCGGACAGCACTTCCAGGCACCAACTGGCGGTTAGAGCCCAGGGACAGCAGGAGGAGCAGAGGAACACAGTGTAGGCGGAAGCCTGATTGGAGCAAGTCGAAAGGGAACCTTTAACCCCCCGAAGGCGTTTGTAGCTGAAAGAGCCATTTTGTGCATCACTAAGGATGCAAAAGGAAAAGGTCGCTCTATTAATTATGCTCCTTGCAAACACAGAACTAAACACTTATAAAATGTGTCCCCTGATACCGTGAGACCGTCCCGGAGGTGGGACTTTCCTTCATAATGGGACGCAGCACAGCCGCCATTCCTACCCCCTTGGTGCCGTGCACCGCCTCCTCAGCGTTGTTTGATTCTGTCCCGGAGCCTGCGCTGTTAAGTTATCCCTCGGCCAGGCGCACTTAGCGCTGCCCGTCTTCTGACATCATTTGGTGTCAGGCTGGCTGCGCCTGTGCGGCCGCGCAGCCCGAGATCCCACCTCGCAGTGTCGTCTAATGTAATCCCACTGCGGGCCTGTGATCCATGGGCATGCGCAGTGCATATCCTCGCCTCTCACTCCCCTCCCTCCGGCTTCTACAGACTGTGCGGCGTCACGGCCGTGGCATGCTATTAGGGATCAGCTGACGGCGCACAGTCTGAAGAAAGCGGAGGGAGATGAGTGAGAGGCAGAATTGAAGATATGCACTGCGCATGCCCATGGATCCCAGGCCCGCAGTGTGATTAAATCAGAAGACACTGCGAGGCGGGATCTCGGGCAGCGCGGCTGCACAGGCGCAGCCAGCCTGACACCAAATAATGTCAGAAGACGGGCAGCGCTAAGTGTGCATGGCCAAGGGATAACATTACAGCGCAGGCTCCGGGAAAGATTCAAACAACGCTGAGGCGGCGCACGGCACCAAGGGGGTAGGAATGACGGCTGTGCTGCATCCCATTACGAAGGAAAGTCCCACCTCCGGGACGGTTTTACGGTATCAGTGGACACATTTTATAAGTGTTAAGTTCTGCGTGTGCAAGGAGCTAAATTAAAAGAGCTACCTTTTCCTTGTGCAGCATTACTGCTGCTGCACAAGGTGGCTCTTTCAGTAACAAACGCCTGGGGGGGGACAGGTTCCCTTAAATTTCAGTGGTTGTGTCAGCGTGGCGGTCGCAGGACACATTGCCGGCTACACAGCTGGGGATCAGCTGACGTTACTGAAACCCAATAACACTGGGTCGTATGTTTTGACTGTGCAGACGGCACTTCTGAGCCTCAACCGGCGGTGTTGGAGCCCAGGAATTACAGTTCAGGTGGTAGAAAGATGAACACAACAGGAGACCTGGATACTGTAGACAGTGACCCAATTATTTAATCAGGAAGAGGAGTGGCAAATTCCTGCGAGATCCAGGCCTGGTTCATTTTCAGAAAAGTAAGCCGGTCAACGTAATCAGAGGATAGTCGCATGCGACGGTTTGTTAGTACACCACCTGCAGCACTAAAGACGCGTTCCGATAATACACTAGCCGCAGGGCAAGCCAGTACCTCCAATGCATACTGGCTTAGTTCTGGCCATGTATCCAGCTTAGAGACCCAAAACTTGAAAGGGGAAGAGCCGTCTGGGAGTACAGTAAGAGGGCAAGACATGTAGTCTGTCACCATCTGACGGAACCGTTGCCTCCTGCTGACTGGAGCCGCCTGTGATGGTGTAGACATTTGTGGCGGGCACACAAAACTGTGCCACAGTTGGGCCATACTGGTCTTGCCTTGGGCAGAGGCACTGCTTCTGCTCCCTCTTTGTGCAAAGCCTCCTCCACTGCCTCGACGCACTGAGCTGCTTTGTAAAGCACTAGCAGCACTGCTCTCAGTTGGACTGGAGAAGATGATGGAATTCACCAGTGTGTCTTGGTACTCCCGCATTTTATGCTCCCGGTTCAACGGTGTGATGAGGCTTTGTACGTTGTCCTGGTAGCGAGCATCGAGGAGGGTGTACACCCAATAATCACCCATGTTGAGAATGTGGGCGATGCGGCGGTCGTTTCTCAGGCACTGCAGCATGTAATCCACCAAGTGCTGCAGACTGCCAACTGGCCAAGAAACGCTATCCCCTGCTTGAGGCGTGATCTCTGCCCGCTCTTCATCACCCCACCCTCCCTGTACACACTGACTACTGGACAATTGTGTAACTCCCTCCTCTGGACGGATGTCTTCCTCCTCCATTGACTCCTCCTCATCCTCCTCACAAAGTGTCCCCTGGCTACGCCTTTGTGAGGAACCACGTGGCGCAGACTGTCCAGAAGCTGATGGAAATGGTGACTCCTCATCCTCCACCTCTTCCACAACATCATCCCTTAGCGCTTGCAGTGTTTGAAGCAGGCAGATAAGGGGGACAGTCATGCTGACTAGTGCATCATCTGCACTCGCCATCCGCGTGGAATAATCAAAGGGACGCAAAACCTGGCAGACGTCCTTCATAGTGGCCCACTCTGTGGTTGTGAAGTCTGAACTTGCGCCTTCTTTGCGCCTGATGCAGCTGGTACTCCATTACTGCTTGCTGCTGCTCACACAACCGCTCCAACATATGTAACGTGGAATTCCACCAGGTTGGTAGGTCACATATGATGCGATGTTCCGGAAGGCGGAATCGGCGCTGCAGAGCTGCAATGCGCGATCTTGCCGTGCTGGAACGCCGCAAGTGAGCACACTCTAGGCGGACCTTGTGCAGCAGTGCATCAAGATCCAGATAGTCCCTCAAAAAACTCTGCACGACCAAGTTGAGCACATGTGCCAGACATGGGATGTGAGTGAGGTTGCCAAGGCCCTGAGCTGCCACCAGATTTCGGCCATTGTCACACACTACCATGCCTGGCTGGAGATTCGCTGGCACAAACCACACATCGCTCTCCTGCTTGATGGCATTCCAGAGCTCCTGCTCTGTGTGGCTTCGATTCCCCAAAGAAATTAATTTCAAGACGGCCTGTTGACGTTTGGCCACGGCTGTGCTCATGTCGGTCGTAACAGGTAAACGTTCACGGGTCCATGTGGAGGTGGGCTGTGACGGCTCCTGCAGCGATGATTCTGAGGAACTTGTGTATGAGGAGTCAATCCGTACAGACTGGATTCCTGCAATCCTTGGAGTGGGCAGGACACGTCCTGCGCCACTCGCACGATCATACAGTGGGTCTCTGGACAACAGTGCCAGAGGTTCTTCCATGGCGATCCTGGGAGGAAGCTTAACCAGCTGTGTGTGAGCTGGAGGAAGAAGCAACACGAGCTGAAGAGGTGGTAGCTGCCGCTGTTGGTTGGCCTAGGTCTTCAGTGTGTTTTTGTAACTCCACCGCATGCCTGGTCCGCACATGTTTCCACATATTTGAGGTGTTGAGGTTGCTGACATTTCTCCCTCTTTTGATTTTATGACACACCTTGCATTTGACAAAGCAAATGTCATCTGCAACGGTGTCAAAAAAGGACCAGGCACTGCAAGTCTTGGGAGCACCCTTTTTGGCTTTTGGAAGAGGCATGCTCCTAACGGGTGCCGAAGTGGAGGCTACAGGCTCCGCAGTCTTCCCCCTCCCTCTTTGGCCCGTTCGGGGAATCTCTTCCTCAGAGCTGCTCCCACCACCTTCCTGTACCTCACGCCACGATGGGTCAAGGACCTCATCATCTACACTACCCTCTGCCACCAACTGCTCCTCCTGGGTAGTCTCAGCAGCACAGCATGCACCAGAAAGTGGCACCTGAGTATCATCATCAGATGCGTACTGCGGTGTGGTGACCGGAGGCACTGGCCCACCCGCCTCTTCAGAGTCAGAGACAAAGCTGTTGCGCATCACTGCCTCTTCTTCCATTTCTCCAATGCTGCTTGGCTGGCCCCGTTTCCAAGCCAAGAGATTCAGAGAACAGAAGTAGAGACGGCTCCTGTCCTGGGCTCTCTGACTGCCTGGGCAATTTGGCAGGTGGTGAAGAGACAGATGGCTGCTCTCCAGTGCTCTGTGCCTGAGAGGATGTGGCACTAATTGAAGTCGATGCGTTAGCTGCCATCCATGCAACAACGGCTTCAATTTGGTCTTCACGCAGCAGCGGTGTACGGCGCTGTCCGACAAAGCTGCGCATAAACGACTGTTCCCTGCTGAAACTGGGTGATAATGAGTCACCGGTGCCCGCAGCAGGCACAGAATACCCACGTCCTCTCCCTGCTCCGCGCCGACGTGCCTTACTCCCTGCCCTCTTCATCTTGGTTGACTGATAAAGATAAGCAGAAAAGTACTAAGGGCTTAGTGTGCTTATTCCTGAACAGCTCCTAACAGGTATAAGAAACACTAATTTTCTAAAGTGTGGACTAGACTTTAATATGAGCTAATGTGGCCTACACAACTGTAAAGTGGTGTGCTTGGTGAACTTTATTATTTATTTTTTTTTTTTGGCAGAACCGACTACAGGGCGAGCTGCACTCACACAGAGACCATGCAGACAGCCGTAAACGGCGCTGCAAGGCCCAAAAAACCTCCTCTAGCTTATCCTATGTAGTGTTTTTCCACAATTTAGCTGGATACGGGTGGAAAGCCACTAATAGGAATTATTTGAAAAAATGTGCAGCAGGCTACACTATTAGCAAAAAAGGACAATGGATTTTACGGTATGAGGCAGTGACGCATCCTGAGCTGAATACAACCGGCTGTGGCTGCACACAGAATACAGGGCGAGCTGCACTCACACGGAGACTGTGCAGGCAGCCGTAAACGGCGCTGCAAGGCCCAAAAAACCTCCTTTAGGTTATCCTATGTAGTATTTTTCCACAATTTAGCTGGATACGGGTGGAAAGCCACTAATAGGAAATATTTGAAAAAAATGTGCAGCAGGCTGCACTAATAGCAAAAAAGGACAATGGATAGAACAGTATGAGGCAGTGAGAGGCACTCTGAGCTGAATACAACCGGCTGTGGCTGCACAGACAGCAGAGTGAGCTGCACTCACACACACACACACACAGAGACCTTGCAGACAGCTGTGAAAACAGCGCTGCAAGGCAAATGCAAGGTGAACACACAGCGGTTGTTAGCCTGGGTAAAGCACAATGAAGCAAAATGCTATTTCAACTGGCCCTCAGTCAGAACACAGCGTTCTGTCACTAACTGAATTCACAGCAGAGTGAGCCCGAAATGGCGGCAGCGTTTTTTATAGTGCATCATGACATCATTTCAGCAGCCAATCACAGCCTTGCCAGTAGTTACATGCCCACCATGCAGAACAGGATGTGCCCACACTTGTAATCATTCATTGGCTGAATTTGTGCAGTTTGAATTCTGGGAACTTCCGATTCCGGTATCCGATATGCGGTAAATATCGGAACTCTGTATCGGAATTCCGATACCGCAAATATCGTCCGATACCCAATACTTGCGGTATCGGAATGCTCAACACTACACACAACTGTTGTCAGTCAAGCCAGCATCCAGAGGTCAAGAGGAAGATGTGATGAAGTTGCCTTGCCTTGTTTGACTACCTAATCAATTTGCATAGTTTGCATAGTTTTTAATCCTCTGTTTAACAAGTCAACAAGCTGCAGGACCCACACAATGGTCATTCAACAGATTATGTAAAAATCCAGTATTCAATTACCCTACATCACTGTCTTCTAAAGATAGCAGACAATACGTTGTAGGAGCTGATATAAGAGGCAAACATTAGTTATTCAAAATGATCAAAAATCAACTTTTAAGACTAATATGACAACAGTGTATGGTTATTGAACAAGCGCATAAATTCAAAACTCAACAGTCTATTCCTTCTGGCTTACAGAAAATAGACGTGAGGATAATTAAGATAAAATGCTGTGACGTCACACCAGAGTTATATATTTTGTCATGTTTGGCTGTTGTCACACATTGAGAGACACTTTTTATTGCAAAAACTGCATCGCCATATTTTGAGAGCTATAACTTTTCCATAGTTTTGCTGAATGTCATATGAGGGCTTGATTTTTTTGCAGGACGAGTTGACGTTTACTGATATAATTTTCAGACACATGACTTTTTTATTGCTTTTTATTCCGATTTTTGGTAGGCAGAGAGAACAAAAAAAAGTAATTCATATCTTTTTATGCTGTTCCGCATGTAGTAAAATTGGTAAGGCAGTTTTATTCTTCGGGTCGGTACGACTACAGCAATGCCACATTTATATTCTTTTATGTTTTAGTGCTTTTTAACAATAAAAACTATTTTATTCAATAAAAGAATTACAGAAGAAAATCAGGAACACAGATCAAGAGAATAAGGCACGATGTGTACTGGATTTTAACTCCAGAACTGAAGAAGTGAGAAGAGTGATCATGAAACATTGGTCCAGTTTACTCCTTGATGAGACTATTTCTAATTTTGCAGGACCAACGCCAGCAATAACATTCAGAAAATGAAAAAATATGAGAACACAGTTGGTCCATAGTTACCACAAAGGTGAGAACTAATGTTTCAATTTTGACTCCAAAGGCCTAATGTGGAACTGTACAAAGTGCGGTAAATGTGTTGCATGTAAGAACATTGCTACTACGAGGGAGTTTACAAATTCTAAGAAAACATGACTTATACAACTACACAAAGTATATGTTGTACCACAAAAGCCATTATATACCACGTTACATGCCCCTGTGGGCTCATCTATGTGGGCATGACAACACGGGAGCTCCGTAGGAGAGTACGGCAACATGTTCTTGACATAGAAGGTGCCAATTCTGAAACTGACATCCATTTATATGGTTTGATCATGTCACATTTTTAGTACGATTCCACAGGGCTTTGTGCCCCTTTTCTTTCTCTTTTATAGTTTATATTGTGAAATCATAGATTTTTACACTATAGCACTTTAGTTTATTTATTCTTTTACCTTGCACATATATGTTCACCACTGTCAGGTGTCCTTAGAATGCATAGAACATATATATTATATATACACTGTGTTCCAAATTATTGGAACACAAAGAGTTTAGGAGTGATAAGGTTAGAATTTTTTTGTTTGTCATTTAAACTCATTGATGGTGATGTGTGTCAGGGCTCTTTATATCACTGGAAGCAATTGCAGATACCTGTGCAAATTAGTTTGGCAGGTGTGTCCAAATAAAGGCAAGACTACTTAAGAAGGCTGTTCCACATTATTAAGCAGCCTACATTTTTGGCCAAAATGGGAAAGAAAAAGGATGTGTCGGCTGCTGAGAAGCAACAAATTGTGGAGTATTTAGGTCAAGGCATAACTACCATCAACATTGCCAAGACACTTCATCGTGATCATCGCACAATCAAGAAGTATGTAGCTGATTCCCAAAACACACATGTGCATGCTGATAAGGAAAAATTGAGGACCCTTTCCAACAGGCAATTGCATAAGGTTAAAAGAGCAGCTGCAAAAATGCCTTGTCATAGCAGCAGACACGTTTTTGAAGCTGCTGGTGCCTCCAACGTCCCCAGAACAACAAAATGCAGGGTCCTTCAGAGGTGCGTAAGCCATCCTGTCGACCACCTCTATCCACTGCACACAAGCAGAAACAGCTCCAGTGGGCCAAACGATACATGAAGACTGACTTCCAAACTGTTTTGTTCACCGATGAGTGCCGTGCAAGGCTCGATGGTCCAGATGGATGGAGTGGACGATGGCTGGTTGATGGACACCCCATGAAAACACGGCTAAGGTGCCAACAAGGAGGAGGTGGAGTAATGTTTTGGGCTGGAATCATGGGGAGAGAGATTGTCGGCCCCTTTATGATCCCTGAAGGGGTAAAGATGAACTCCATAATCTATGTGGCGTTTCTAAAAACACTTCCTGCCATGGTTCAAGAGGAAGTACTGTGCTTTCCGCAGCAAGATCATTTTCATGCATGATAATGCACCGTCTCATGCTGCAAAAAACACATCTGCATCTCTGGCTGCTATGGGCATAAAAGAGGACAAACTTATGGTGTGGCCACCATCTTCCCCTGACCTCAACCCCATTGAGAACCTCTGGAGAATCATCAAAAGGAGTGTCTATGATGGCGGGAGGCAGTTCACATCTAAACAACAGCTCTGAGAGGGTATTCTGTCCACATGCAAAACAATTGAAGCAGAAACCATCCAAAAACTGACAAATTCAATGGACGAGAGAGTTCAGAAGCTTCTTTCGAACAAGGGGTCCTATGTGCAAATGTAACATCACCTAGAATACAGTTTTAACTTGAAAACTGATTGATTTCATTTTGTAATAAGCTGATAATGTTTATAACTTCACAATTGACCATTTTTTTGTTCAAAATAAAATAAAAAAGGTTGAAAACTCTGCTGTGCATAATAATTTGGAACATGCATTTTGAGTGTTTTTTTTTTTTTTTTAAAGATACTGTTTTCATAGGCAGTTTGTTCCAAAACATTGCAATTATACTAGAATAGTAGATGACTGGAAAATAACAATGACTGCAATTCAGATAGGTCATTTAGAGAAAATATGAGGAAATATTATTTGCATAATAATTTGGAACACAGTGTATATATACAGTATATATATATATATATATATATATATATATATATATATATATATTTTTTTTTCTTATATAATTTAACTTATAATTAACATAGTTCTTAATTTATATGTTTGTCCATCCACAGATATAATATAACAATAAATGTATAGCATATTATAGGTTCCGTTACACCTTGTTCCCAATTTGTGACTATTCTGTGCTGGATTAAGATAATTATATCTATTTCTTTTCCAACAGAGTCTTTAGCATCAATTATCGCATGGGCTGTCATGTTTGATAACTAGTAAATATGAAGCGACGTACTGACAATTCTCATTCCGGTCACACAATGGCGCAATTGCGTTGGATTCCTCTTCAGCCAGGATGGTCTGTCTGCTTCTACCTTTCAGATATGAGACAATAATCCCTGTTGTGATAACAATGCATCACTTCCGGGGATTATGTGTTTGAACTTCCGGTCGGCAATACTCATCGCTGGATGTTAGACGCTGATCCTTGTAACTAGAACGATGGTACTGCATCGCTCTCGGCAGTGACGTGATGCTGGTGGGCTCATGTGATTCAATCACCTAGGTTACGGCATCAACACGGCTCTGTAGACCAGCAATTTTTGGCGGTCTAACTCAGTGGGAATAAGGGACACCTCACTAAAAGTAAGCTGATTGGCCAGTACCCAACCATCCCTAGATGAAGCATTTCCAAGCGAAACGTGCGTCGGATGTGGTGGGTCCCTAAATACCATTCTTAGGTAAATATACCTTCTTGCAATAATCATGTGCCACATTTTGTCTTTCATTATGTTGCATTATTTGACATCATTGGTGTTTTATATGCTTCCAAACATTGTGCTGCTGTATTATAGGACATTACGTTATTGTGACTAGTGTTACCATGCATCCTGTCACTTCATTTATGTACTAGTTTATTTGTCTGGAGTACTAAGGTCTGCTTCAACCTTATGGTGATTCTTGGAATATAAGTTCACATTTTAATTTAATTTCTACAGAATTACCTATGTACAATGGACTAATTAAACCAAGGATAGCACCTGCATTCTAAGACATTAGCCATACAAAAGACTTTGTGCTTTGAAGGTTTACCAGGTGTATTTTACTATCACCACTTTGGGTTGTGGGTGTACCCACCTCTCTTTTCCTGATACCTGTTGTGGAGTGTCTGACTTTTTATGATTTATTTTTTATATGCAATATTCAATACAATTTGTACTTTTTAACTTTTACTCTGGCCTTGGTTAAAGCGTTTTTTGGCGGTTTATTTATATTCATGCTATATACATAGGATAATTTTGGTGTGTCAGTACGATTACAGCAATACCTCTTTTATATGGTTTTGTTTTAGTGATTTTACACAATAAACTATTTTATTCAAAAAAAGAATCGCTTTATTATGAGAGCGATAACTTTTTTATTTTTCTGCAGACGGACGTTATCAGCTGTACAATTTTTATGTAGATTGCTTTTATTTTTATCACGTATTTTTCCACTTTTGTTTAGCAATATAATAATAAAGCATTTTTTTGCCTTGTTTTTATTGTTTGGTTGTTTTTACGGTGTTCACTGAAGGGGGACAGTGGGGCAGTTTTATAGATTGGGTTGTTCCAAAGGGGTGATACCAAATATGTGTACTTTTTATTTTAAACATAAATAAATGTATTTATTGGATTAATATTTTTTCTTTTTTTGTTCTTTATTTTGTGATTTTCAATTATTAACTTTTTTTTACTCTTTTACATTGTCCCTGGATGGATCACAGCGCCATATCTGTATGGTGCCTTTCGGGAACACAGCCCCTGCGGTGCTGTATATATATAAAGCGCAAGACGGAATGGGTTAAACGATGCTGTCTATGAATGGATGAGCCAAGTTGTGCCCTTTCAAATACTTGTCTATTCTACACACACAATAGGAGATATTCCTTCTAGTACAGACCATTTGCTATCCCCCCCTATGCGGAGATCCTGGAGCTAAGGTGCCAGTGCTTACAATACTGGTATATCCAGTTTCACCCCTTTGTCAGCTAAATGTAACTCTACTGCCTTATTGATTTTCCTTTTTATTTATTTCCTTCACACTTTACATGAATTTTTAGATAATGAAGAAGATATGATTCCAAGGAATAACATTTCCCACATTCAGAACATAAAAATGGTTTCTACCCTGTATGAGTTCTCTGATGTGCAACAAGCTTTGAACTTGAACTATAACATTTCCCACATTCTGGACATGAATATGGCTTCTCTCCTGTGTGAGTTCTTTGATGTTTAACAAGATCTGGTTTCTGAATAAAAGGTTTCCCACATTCTGGACATGAATATGGCTTCTCTCCTGTGTGAGTTCTTTGATGTTTAACAAGATCTGATTTATGAATAAAACATTTCCCACATTCTGGACATGAATATGGCTTCTCTCCTGTGTGGATTCTTTGATGTTTAAGAAGATCTGATCTCTGGATAAAACATTTCCCACATTCTGGACATGGATATGGCTTCTCTCCTGTGTGACTTCTGTAATGAGTATGCAAATTTGACTTATGGTTAAAACACTTCCCACATTCTGAACATGAAAATGGCTTTTCCCCGGTGTGAATTCGCTGATGGATAAGTAAATGTGATTTCTGGTTGAAATATTTCCCACATTCTGTACATGGATATGGCTTCTCTCCTGTGTGAATTCTTTGATGTTTAAGAAGATCTGGTTTCTTGGTAAAAGATTTCCCACATTCTGGACATGGATATGGCTTCTCTCCTGTGTGACTTCTGTAATGAGTATGCAAATTTGACTTATGGTTAAAACATTTCCCACATTCTGAACATGAAAATGACTTTTCTCCTGTGTGAATTTGCTGATGCATAAGGAAACATGATTTCTGGTTGAAACATTTTCCACATTCTGGACATGAATATGGCTTCTCACCTGTGTGAATTCTTTGATGCGTAATAAGATATTGTCCGTCGATAAAACATTTCCCACATTCTGGACATGGATATGGCTTCTCTCCTGTGTGAATTCTTTGATGTTTAAGAAGATCTGATCTCTGAATAAAACATTTCCCACATTCTGGACATGGATATGGCTTCTCTCCTGTGTGAATTCTTTGATGTTTAAGAAGATCTGATCTCTGAATAAAACATTTCCCACATTCTGGACATGGATATGGCTTCTCTCCTGTGTGAATTCTTTGGTGTTTAAGAAGATCTGATTTGTGGTTAAAACATTTCCCACATTCTGGACATAGATATGGCTTCTCTCCTGTGTGAATTCTTTGATGTTTAAGAAGATCTGATCTCTGAATAAAACATTTCCCACATTCTGAACATGAAAATGGCTTTTCCCCTGTGTGAATTCGATGATGGATAAGGAAATGTGATTTCTGGTTGAAATATTTCCCACATTCTGGACATGGATATGTCTTCTCTCCTGTGTGAATTCTTTGATGTTTAAGAAGATCTGGTTTCTTGATAAAACATTTCCCACATTCTGAACAGGAAAATGGTTTCTTCTCTGTGGGAATTATTTGATGTTCAACATCACTTTTGTGGCTTTCATTCTGCTTAACAGTCGGTGATGAATCCAAATAGGTGACTGATTGAAAAGGCTCCGATGATTGATTTTTGCTCTGAAGAGCTGGAGGTATAGCTGGAATAATGGCATGCTTTTCATAGGTATCTGGCTTGACACCACAGTCATCTGCCAAGAATAAAACTGATTTTAGTATTTTTCAATGTCAATTAATATTTTATATAATTTCTATATACATAATTCTATACAACTCAAAGTAGAATGAAACTATGACCTAAGACAGTGGTGAGCCACCTGCTCACAAATCCCATGGTACTGAACCTCTAAAGTACAATCGACAAACATAATACACAAAAAGTTTGAAGCAATAAAGGGAGGATTAAAATTAAGCTTTATTACATTACAACCTAAAGCAACAAATAAAAATATACACCATAAAAACATGTAAGATACTTAACGGGGTATTCCTAGCTCTGTATTGCACATAGAATCCCCTTAAAACTTAGCTTTTAATAATATCAGAATAAAACCCTGACCCAAAACAAACCTTGGTTCAATAACCAACAATAAAATACCACCAATAGGTAACCTGTTGAGGTGCTACAATAAAACCTACTACTCACCACTGCCTAGCTGTGGAGGTTGGCACCCTAAGAATCGATTATTTGGCGCCCCCACTCAGACGTAGGCTGTCCCTAGCTTCCCTATCGAATCCCTAGCAATATAGGTGGGAAAACAAAATAGTGGAGAGCAGTGGTGAAAAAAAGTGGAACAAACGACCCCAACATGAATTAGCAAACACCCCCACTTAGGATATTGATAATCAGTAAATAATACAGCACCTCGCTCAATAGCGACCCATGTCACAGCAAACAATTAGGTCCAACCATAACCATCTCAGTCCCCTGTCTGTCCTGGATAAACGTTGATAGCATATACAGACACAATAGGGACCGGAATAGCAGACCAAGATATGATGCTAGATAATGAGAGGAGATCACTTAGCGTGTGCTGACGTCACCCCGACGCGTTTCCCCGTTTACACGGTTCATCAGGAGGAGATAGTGTGGTGACCGATGTTGCCTCATGCCATGGAGATGAATAGCATCGGGGTGACGTCAGCACACGCTAAGTGATCTCCTCTCATTATCTAGCATCATATCTTGGTCTGCTATTCCGGTCCCTATTGTGTCTGTATATGCTATCAACGTTTATCCAGGACAGACAGGGGACTGAGATGGTTATGGTTGGACCTAATTGTTTGCTGTGACATGGGTCGCTATTGAGCGAGGTGCTGTATTATTTACTGATTATCAATATCCTAAGTGGGGGTGTTTGCTAATTCATGTTGGGGTCGTTTGTTCCACTTTTTTTCACCACTGCTCTCCACTATTTTGTTTTCCCACCTATATTGCTAGGGATTCGATAGGGAAGCTAGGGACAGCCTACGTCTGAGTGGGGGCGCCAAATAATCGATTCTTAGGGTGCCAACCTCCACAGCTAGGCAGTAGTGAGTAGTAGGTTTTATTGTAGCACCTCAACAGGTTACCTATTGGTGGTATTTTATTGTTGGTTATTGAACCAAGGTTTGTTTTGGGTCAGGGTTTTATTCTGATATTATTAAAAGCTAAGTTTTAAGGGGATTCTATGTGCAATACTGGTCTTCAATAATCCCCGTTATAATTGTTTTGATTTTTCTTTATTCCTAGCTCTGATCAACTATCCCTGTATGTAGCAGATGTAATAATAATATTATTAGGAAATATGTCCAATTAGAAATGTAGTATAGTTCTTCTGACTCGCTATGTTGCTCACCCCATGTGAAGGGCATTGCATTAGCTTAGGTATCCATGGTTACTACCACTCATATAGTGACTTATTTGCTAGTGGTTATAACCATGGATACCTAAGCTACTGCAATGCACATACACATACATACACTGTGTGCAGAGTTATTAGGCAAGTTGTATTTTGATCACATGATACTTTTTATACATGCTGTCCTACTCCAAGCTGTTCAGGCTTGAGAGCCAACTACCAATTAAGTACACCAGGTGATGTGCATCTCTGTAATGAGGAGGGGTATTGTCTAATGACATCAAAACCCTATATAAGGTGTGCTTAATTATTAGGCAACTTCCTTTCCTTTGGCAAAATGGGTCAGAAGAGAGATTTGACAGGCTCTGAAAAGTCCAAAATTGTGAGATGTCTTGCAGAGGGATGCAGCAGTCTTGAAATTGCCAAACTTTTGAAGCGTGATGACTAGTGTTGAGCGATACCTTCCGATATCAGAAAGTATCGGTATCGGAAAGTATCAGCCGATACCGGCAAAATATCGGATCTCGCCGATACCGATACCCGATACCAATGCAAGTCAATGGGACGAAAATATCGGAATTAAAATAAACCCTTTCTTTCCTTGTAGGTTCATTCTACATGAAGGAAAACAACTAAGAATAATGTAGGAGGTATTGGGGGAGGTGGCGGAGACATTAAAGGCATAGAGGTTTAGCCCAATCAAATAGAATATCAGGAATTACATTTTTTTTTTAAGACGTTCCAAGTTACAAATATATTGACTATGTTAAGAATTATTTTATTTTGTCAGATATTGATGTGTCCACGCCCTTCACCTTTTTTTTTTTTTTTACTTCTGCCACACTTTCTTCTTCATCATCATCAGCATCTTTGACATCAACTCTTTCTTCACCTTCTTCATCTTCTTCATCTTCTACCTATTATTTTTTTTTGTTACATTCTTCATATTCTTGTTATTATACTATTATTCTTCTTCATATTCTACTTCATCATATTCTTATTTGTGACAGGCATTCCTGTAGTTGTTATCTATAAAAGTTTGAAGATTACACCTTCCGTTCTGCCTGTCACAAAAGAGTAACATTTGTCTGCGTTCAGTTTGGCCTGCAGCATCAGGCTTTATCCAGGGGCACCACGAGGAGGAATGGACTCACCCCCATACACTGCTTAGTCTTCTTCTGCTTATAATTTAGATAATATCTTTTGCTCTGATATTTAGTGTTATGCTTAATGTTCTTCTGCTCTTTGTTCTGCAGCCTCTTGTTCTTCTGCTTCTCGGTCTTCCATGTCGTCATCTCCAGGGTCGTCATCTCCGGGGTCGTTGTCGTCATCATCGGGGTGGTCTTCAGGGTCATCGTCTCCAGGGTCGTCGTCATCTCAGTGGTCGTCGTCATCTCAGTGGTTGTCGTCTCTGGTGTCATCGTCATCTTAGGGGTGATCTTCCGGGTCGTCTTCTTTAGGGTGTTGAACTTGGAAATGTAGCAGAAGGTACAAGAAGGCTGAGATAATGGCAAGAAACAGCTGATGGAACTGGAACTCGGATGGCTACCCGAAGGTCCAAGAACCAATGGAACTACCGAGGACCAGCTGATGTTACTGGAACCCGGTTACTAAGCAGGAAGTACCCATGCCTGAAAGCACTACCAAGGACCACCTGACGTTGGTGGAACTCGGATACCCAAAGGGAGGCACCTAAGCCAAAGGCTCTGCCCGGAACCAGCTGGCGGTACTGGAACCAGGATGGGGAGCAGAAGGTACAAGAGCAAAAGACACTGCCGAGAACCAGCTGACGGTACTGGAACCCGGATGGGTAGCCGAAGGTCCAAGAGCCAATGGAACTACCAAGGACCACCTGACATTGGTGGAACTCGGATACCCAGAAGGAGGCAACTAAGCTAAAGGCTCTACCCGGAACCAGCTGACAGTACTGGATCCAGGATGGGGACCTATTCAAGCTTGTCTTCCTAGAGCCCCAACTAGTGGTGTTGGAGCCAAGGGTCAGCAGGGGGAGCAGAGTGTAGGCCGAAGCCTGCACTGGAGGCGTTTGGAGGTCTGTTGTGTCTGCGTGGCGTTTGCAGGACACGATGCTGGCTACACAGCAGGGGAACAGCTGGCGGTGCTGAACCCCACTGACAGAGTGGCGGGTGTTTTGCTCTGTGCAGCCAGCACTTCCGGGCACCAACTGGCGGTGTTAGAGCCCAGGCTCTGCAGGAGGAGCAGAGTGTAGGCCGAAGCCTAATTGAACCAATTTTAAAGGTAACCTTTAACCCCCCCTCAGGTGTTACAAACTAGAAGAGCCACACCTTGTGCAGCAGTAATGCTACCCAAGTCAAAGGTTGCTCTTTTAATTTTGTTCCCTGCACATGCTGAATGAAACACGTATGTCATTTAGCCCCTTATACAGTCAAAACTGTCTTGGAGGAGGGAGTTCCCTTCTTAATGAGACGCAGCACAGCTGGCTAAAATACCACCTTGGTGCTTGGCGCGGCCTCCTGAGCATCGCATTTTGCTGTACAGGAGTCTGCGCTGTTGCATTATCCCTTGGCCATGCGCTGTCCATCTTCTGACATCATTTGATGTCGGCCGGTGCGGTTCGCGATGCCCATGAATCCCAGCCCCGCAGTGTCTTTACATTGTTTCACACTGCGGGGCTGGGATTCATGGCCTTGCGCAGTACATATGTTCACCTCTCACTCGGGTCCTTCCACCTGCTTCAGACTGTGCGGCGCCAGCTGATCCCTTATGGCATGCCACTGCCATGAGGCCGCACAGTGTGAAGAAGGTGGAAGGAGATGAGTGACAGGCAAAGATAGGCACTGCTCATGCCCATCAATCACACCCTCGCAGTCTAAAGAAATTAGACACCGAGGGGCGTTGTGACGGGCAGGGCGGCCGCAGAGGCGCAGCCAGCCAAACAATGATGTCAGAAGACGGGCAGCGCTACCAAGGGGGTTGCTGCGTGTCATTACAAAGGAAAGTCACACCTGAGGGACGTTTTAATGGTCTCAGGGGACACATTTTTTACGTGTTGCCTTCGACGTGTGCAAGGAGAATAACTTAGTGAGCCACCTTGCACAAATGCAGCATTACTGCTGTACAAGGTGGCTGTAATACATACAAACGCCTGGGGGGGGGGACAGGTTCCCTTCAATTTCAGTTCTTGTGTCTGCGTGGCGTTTGCAGGACACGATGCCAGCTACACAGCAGGGGAACAGCTGGCGATGCTGAACCCCACTGACAGAGTGGCGGGTGTTTTTGTTGTGAATTTGCTTTTTGCTCCCTCTAGTGGTTACTAGTTTTTTGACTCTGGTTTTTCTGTCATTCCTTTTATCCGCACCTGGGTCGTTAGTTAGGGGTGTTGCTATATAAGCTCCCTAGACCTTCAGTTCAATGCCTGGCAACGTAGTTATCAGAGCTAGTCTGCTGTGCTCTTGTCTACTGATCCTGGTTCCAGTTATATCAGCTAAGTCTGCCTTTTGCTTTTTGCTATTTGTTTTGGTTTTGTATTTTTGTCCAGCTTGTTCCAAATCTATATCCTGACCTTTGCTGGAAGCTCTAGGGGGCTGGTGTTCTCCCCCCGGACCGTTAGACGGTTCGGGGGTTCTTGAATTTCCAGTGTGGATTTTGATAGGGTTTTTGTTGACCATATAAGTTACCTTTCTTTATTCTGCTATCAGTAAGCGGGCCTCTCTGTGCTAAACCTGGTTCATTTCTGTGTTTGTCATTTCCTCTTACCTCACCGTTATTATTTGTGGGGGGCTTCTATCCAGCTTTGGGGTCCCCTTCTCTGGAGGCAAGAAAGGTCTTTTGTTTTCCTCTACTAGGGGTAGCTAGATTCTCCGGCTGGAGCGTGTCATCTAGAATCAACGTAGGAATGATCCCCGGCTACTTCTAGTGTTGGCGTTAGGAGTAGATATAAGGTCAACCCAGTTACCACTGCCCTATGAGCTGGATTTTTGTATTCTGCAGACTTCCACGTACCTCTGAGACCCTCGCCATTGGGGTCATAACAGTTTGCCAGGCCAGTATTAAATGTTTAATGCGTTGCAGAAGAGGGATTATAAGAAAGAAGATTCTGAGTTTTTTTTTTTTTTCTTTCTTCTTCCCCTTTACCTCAGAGTGGCTATGCTTGCTGCAGACATGAATGTCCAGACCTTGATTACAAGTGTGGACCAGCTGGCTACTCGTGTGCAGGGCATACAAGACTATGTTATCAGAAATCCTAGGTCAGAACCTAAAATACCGATTCCTGAACTGTTTTCCGGAGACAGGTTTAAGTTTAGGAATTTTGTGAATAATTGTAAATTGTTTTTGTCCCTGAGACCCTGTTCATCTGGAGACTCTGCTCAGCAAGTAAAAATAGTTATTTCGTTCTTACGGGGCGACCCTCAGGATTGGGCTTTTTCGCTGGCGCCAGGAGATCCGGCATTGGCTGATATTGATGCGTTTTTTCTGGCGCTCGGTTTACTTCATGAGGAACCCAATCTTGAGATTCAGGCAGAAAAGGCCTTGCTGGCTATGTCTCAGGGGCAGGACGAGGCTGAAGTGTATTGCCAAAAATTTCGGAAATGGTCCGTGCTGACACATTGGAACGAGTGTGCACTGGCCGCTAATTTTAGAAATGGCCTATCTGAAGCCATTAAGAATGTTATGGTGGGTTTTCCCATTCCCACAGGTCTCAATGATACTATGGCACTGGCTATTCAAATTGACCGGCGGTTGCGGGAGCGCAAAACCGCAAATTCCCTCATGGTGTTGTCTGAACAGACACCTGATTTAATGCAATGTGATAGAATCCTGACTAGAAATGAGCGGAAAATTCATAGACGCCGGAATGGCTTGTGCTACTACTGTGGTGATTCTACACATGTTATCTCAGCATGCTCTAAACGTATAGCTAAGGTTGTTAGTCCTGTCACCGTTGGTAATTTGCAACCTAAATTTATTCTGTCTGTAACTTTGATTTGCTCACTGTCGTCTTATCCTGTCATGGCGTTTGTAGATTCAGGTGCTGCCCTGAGTCTTATGGATCTGTCATTTGCTAAGCACTGTGGTTTTACTCTTGAACCATTAGAAAATCCTATTCCTCTTAGGGGTATTGATGCTACGCCATTGGCAGCAAATAAACCGCAGTATTGGACACAGGTTATCATGTGCATGACTCCTGAACACCGCGAGGTGATACGTTTCCTGGTTTTACATAAAATGCATGATTTGGTTGTTTTAGGGCTGCCATGGTTACAGACCCATAATCCAGTCCTGGACTGGAAGGCTATGTCAGTCTCAAGTTGGGGCTGTCGTGGTATTCATGGGGATTCCCTGCCTGTGTCTATTGCTTCTTCTACGCCTTCGGAAGTTCCGGAGTATTTGTCTGATTATCAGGATGTCTTCAGTGAGTCTGAGTCCAGTGCACTGCCTCCTCATAGGGACTGTGACTGTGCTATAGATTTGATCCCAGGCAGTAAGTTTCCTAAGGGAAGACTGTTTAATCTGTCGGTACCTGAACATACCGCTATGCGTTCATATATCAAGGAGTCTCTGGAGAAAGGACATATTCGTCCGTCTTCTTCCCCCCTTGGTGCGGGATTCTTTTTTGTGGCAAAAAAGGACGGATCTTTGAGACCTTGTATTGATTATCAGCTTTTAAATAAGATCACTGTCAAATTTCAGTATCCTTTACCGCTGTTGTCTGACTTGTTTGCCCGGATTAAAGGTGCCAAGTGGTTCACCAAGATAGACCTTCGTGGTGCGTACAACCTTGTGCGCATTAAGCAAGGTGATGAATGGAAAACCGCATTCAATACGCCCGAAGGTTATTTTGAGTACTTGGTGATGCCTTTTGGGCTCTCCAATGCGCCTTCAGTTTTTCAGTCCTTTATGCATGACATTTTCCGGAAGTATCTGGATAAATTTTTGATTGTTTATCTGGATGATATTTTGTTTTTTTCTGATGATTGGGATTCGCATGTGGAGCAGGTCAGGTTGGTCTTTAAAATTTTGCGTGAAAATTCTTTGTTTGTCAAGGGCTCAAAGTGTCTCTTTGGTGTACAGAAGGTTCCCTTTTTGGGGTTCATTTTTTCCCCTTCTGCTGTGGAGATGGACCCAGTCAAGGTCCGAGCTATTCTTGATTGGACTCAGCCCTCGTCGGTTAAGAGTCTTCAGAAGTTCTTGGGTTTCGCTAACTTCTACCGTCGTTTTATCGCTAATTTTTCTAGCATTGTGAAACCGTTGACGGATATGACCAAGAAGGGCTCCGATGTAGCTAACTGGGCTCCTGCTGCCGTGGAGGCTTTCCAGGAGTTGAAGCGCCGGTTTACTTCGGCGCCTGTTTTGTGCCAGCCCGATGTCTCACTTCCCTTTCAGGTTGAGGTGGATGCTTCAGAGATTGGAGCAGGGGCCGTTTTGTCGCAGAGAGGCCCTGGTTGCTCTGTTATGAAACCTTGTGCCTTTTTCTCCAGGAAGTTTTCGCCTGCCGAGCGAAATTATGATGTGGGCAATCGGGAGTTGTTGGCCATGAAATGGGCATTTGAGGAGTGGCGTCATTGGCTCGAGGGTGCTAAGCATCGTGTGGTGGTCTTGACTGATCACAAAAATCTGATGTATCTCGAGTCTGCTAAACGCCTTAATCCGAGACAGGCCCGCTGGTCATTGTTTTTCTCCCGCTTTGATTTTGTTGTCTCGTATTTACCAGGTTCAAAGAATGTGAAGGACGATGCTCTTTCTAGGAGCTTTGTGCCTGATGCTCCTGGAGTCGCTGATCCTGTTGGTATTCTTAAAGATGGAGTTATCTTGTCAGCTATTTCTCCGGATCTGCGACGTGTGTTGCAGAGATTTCAGGCTGATAGGCCTGAGTCTTGTCCACCTGACAGACTGTTTGTCCCGGATAAATGGACCAGCAGAGTCATTTCCGAGGTTCATTCCTCGGTGTTGGCAGGTCACCCGGGAATTTTTGGCACCAGAGATCTGGTGGCCAGGTCCTTTTGGTGGCCTTCCTTGTCAAGGGATGTGCGGTCATTTGTGCAGTCCTGTGGGACTTGTGCTCGAGCTAAGCCTTGCTGTTCTCGTGCCAGCGGTTTGCTCTTGCCCTTGCCTGTCCCGAAGAGACCTTGGACACATATCTCCATGGATTTCATTTCTGATCTTCCGCTATCTCAGGGCATGTCCGTTATCTGGGTGATATGTGATCGCTTCTCCAAGATGGTCCATTTGGTTCCTTTGCCTAAGCTGCCTTCCTCTTCCGATCTGGTTCCTGTGTTTTTCCAGAACGTGGTTCGTTTGCACGGCATCCCTGAGAATATTGTGTCAGACAGAGGATCCCAGTTCGTTTCTAGGTTCTGGCGATCCTTTTGTAGTAGGATGGGCATTGATTTGTCGTTTTCGTCTGCTTTCCATCCTCAGACTAATGGACAGACGGAGCGAACCAATCAGACTTTGGAGGCTTATTTGAGGTGTTTTGTCTCTGCTGATCAGGACGATTGGGTGACATTCTTGCCGTTGGCTGAGTTTGCCCTTAATAATCGGGCTAGTTCCGCCACCTTGGTTTCGCCTTTTTTCTGCAACTCTGGTTTCCATCCTCGCTTTTCTTCGGGTCATGTGGAGCCTTCTGACTGTCCTGGGGTGGATTCTGTGGTAGATAGGTTGCAGCGGATCTGGAATCATGTGGTGGACAACTTGAAGTTGTCACAGGAGAGGGCTCAGCGCTTTGCCAACCGCCGCCGCGGTGTGGGTCCCCGACTACGCGTTGGGGATTTGGTATGGCTTTCTTCCCGCTTTGTTCCTATGAAGGTCTCCTCTCCCAAATTTAAACCTCGTTTTATTGGGCCTTACAAGATATTGGAAATCCTTAATCCTGTATCTTTTCGTCTGGATCTTCCTGTGTCGTTTGCTATTCACAATGTATTTCATAGGTCCTTGTTGCGGCGGTACATTGTGCCTGTAGTTCCTTCTGCTGAGCCTCCTGCTCCGGTGTTGGTTGAGGGCGAGTTGGAGTACGTGGTGGAGAAGATCTTGGATTCTCGCCTCTCCAGGCGGAGGCTTCAGTACCTGGTCAAGTGGAAGGGCTATGGTCAGGAGGATAATTCCTGGGTGGTCGCCTCTGATGTTCATGCGGCCGATTTAGTTCGTGCCTTTCATGCCGCTCATCCTGATCGCCCTGGTGGTCGTGGTGAGGGTTCGGTGACCCCTCACTAAGGGGGGGGTACTGTTGTGAATTTGCTTTTTGCTCCCTCTAGTGGTTACTAGTTTTTTGACTCTGGTTTTTCTGTCATTCCTTTTATCCGCACCTGGGTCGTTAGTTAGGGGTGTTGCTATATAAGCTCCCTAGACCTTCAGTTCAATGCCTGGCAACGTAGTTATCAGAGCTAGTCTGCTGTGCTCTTGTCTACTGATCCTGGTTCCAGTTATATCAGCTAAGTCTGCCTTTTGCTTTTTGCTATTTGTTTTGGTTTTGTATTTTTGTCCAGCTTGTTCCAAATCTATGTCCTGACCTTTGCTGGAAGCTCTAGGGGGCTGGTGTTCTCCCCCCGGACCGTTAGACGGTTCGGGGGTTCTTGAATTTCCAGTGTGGATTTTGATAGGGTTTTTGTTGACCATATAAGTTACCTTTCTTTATTCTGCTATCAGTAAGCGGGCCTCTCTGTGCTAAACCTGGTTCATTTCTGTGTTTGTCATTTCCTCTTACCTCACCGTTATTATTTGTGGGGGGCTTCTATCCAGCTTTGGGGTCCCCTTCTCTGGAGGCAAGAAAGGTCTTTTGTTTTCCTCTACTAGGGGTAGCTAGATTCTCCGGCTGGAGCGTGTCATCTAGAATCAACGTAGGAATGATCCCCGGCTACTTCTAGTGTTGGCGTTAGGAGTAGATATATGGTCAACCCAGTTACCACTGCCCTATGAGCTGGATTTTTGTATTCTGCAGACTTCCACGTACCTCTGAGACCCTCGCCATTGGGGTCATAACAGTTTTGCTCTGTGCAGCCAGCACTTCCGGGCACCAACTGGCGGTGTTAGAGCCCAGGGTCAGCAGCAGGAGCAGAGTGTAGGCCGAAGCCTGCACTGGCGGCAGCTTTGTGTCTGCGTGGCTTTTGCAGGACACGTTGCCAGCTACACAGCAGGGGAACAGCTGGCAGTGCTGAACCCCACTGACAGAGTGGCGGGTGTTTTGCTCTGTGCAGCCAGCACTTCCGGGCACCAACTGGCGGTGTTAGAGCCCAGGCTCTGCAGGAGGAGCAGAGTGTAGGCCGAAGCCTAATTGAACCAATTTTAAAGGTAACCTTTAACCCCCCCTCAGGTGTTACAAACTAGAAGAGCCACACCTTGGGCAGCAGTAATGCTGCCCAAGTCAAAGGTTGCTCTTTTAATTTTGTTCCTTGCACACGCTGAATGAAACACGTATGACATTTAGCCCCTTATACAGTCAAAACTGTCTTGGAGGCGGGAGTTTCCTTCTTAATGAGACGCAGCACAGCTGGCTAAAATACCACCTTGGTGCTTGGCGCGGCCTCCTGAGCATAGCATTTTGCTGTACAGGAGTCTGCGCTGTTGCGTCATCCCTTGGCCATGCGCTGTCCGTCTTCTGACATCATTTGATGTCGGCCAGTGCGGTTCGCGATGCCCATGAATCCCAGCCCTGCAGTGTCTTTACATTGTTTCACACTACGGGGCTGGGATTCATGGCCTTGCGCAGTACATATGTTAGCCTCTCACTCGGGTCCTTACACCTGCTTCAGACTGTGCGGCGTCAGCTGATCCCTTATCGCATGCCACGGCCATGAAGCCGGACAGTCTGAAGAAGGCGGAAGGAGATGACTGACAGGCGAAGATATGCACCGCTCATGCCCATCAATCACACCCTCGCAGTCTACATAAATAAGACACCGAGGGGCGTTGCGTCGGGCAGGGCGGCCGCAGAGGCGCAGCCAGCCATCCAATGATGTCAGAAGACGGGCATCGCTACCAAGGGGGTCGCTGCGTGTCATTACAAAGGAAAGTCACACCTGAGGGACGTTTTAATGGTCTCAGGGGACACATTTTATACGTGTTGAGTTCGACGTGCGCAAGGAGAATAACTTAGTGAGCCACCTTGTACAAATGCAGCATTACTGCTGTACAAGGTGGCTGTTATACATACAAACACCTGGGGGGGGGGGGACAGGTTCCCTTCAATTTCAGTTCTTGTGTCTGCGTGGCGTTTGCAGGACACGATGCCGGCTACACAGCTGGCGTTGCTGAACCCCACTCACACATTGGCTGGTGTTTTTCTCTGTGCAGCTAGCACTTCCGGGCGCCAACTGGCGGTGTTAGAGCCCAGAGACAGCAGGAGGAGCAGAGTGTAGGCCGAAGCCTGCACTGGAGCAAGTTGAAAGGGAACCTTTAACCCCCCCCCAGGCGTTTGTTGCTGAAAGAGCCATCTTGTACAGCACTAATGCTGGAAAAGGAAAAGTTAGCTCTTTTAATTATGGTCCTTGCAAACGCTGAACCTAACACTTATGAAATGTGTCCCCTCACACCGTTAAACTGTCCGGTAGGTGGGACTTTGCTTTGTAATGTGACGCAGCACAGCCGTCATTCTTACCCCCTTGGCGCTGTGCGCCGCCTCCTCTGCGTTGTTTGAATCTTTCCCGGAGCCTGCGCTGTAATGTTATCCCTTGGCCATGCACACTTAGCGCTGCCCGTCTTCTGACATCATTTGGTGTCAGGCTGGCTGCGCCCGTGCGGCCGCGCTGGCCGAGATCCCGCCTCGCTGTGTCGTCTAATGTAATCACTCTGCGGGCCTGGGATCCATGGACATGAGCAGTGCATATCCTCGCCTCTCACTCCCCTCCCTCCGGCTTCTTCAGACTGCGGCGTCACGGCCGTGGCATGCTATTAGGGATCAGCTGACGGCGCACATTGTGAAGAAGGCGTAGGGAGATGAGTGAGAGGCGGAGGTGAACATATGCACTGCGCATGGCCATGGATCACAGGCCCGCAGTGGGATTAAATTAGAAGACACTACGAGGCGGGATCTCGTCCAGCGCGGCCGCACAGGCGCAGCCAGCCTGACACCAAATAATGTCAGAAGACGGGCAGCGCTAAGTGTGCATGGCCAAGGGATAACATAACACCGCAGGCTCCGGGACAAATTCAAACAACGCTGAGGAGGCGGCGCACGGCGCTAAGAATGACGGCTGTGCTGCGTCACATTACAAAGCAAAGTACCACCTACCGGACGGTTTAACGGTGTGAGGGGACACATTTCATAAGTGTTAGGTTCAGCGTGTGCAAGGAGCAAAAGTATAAGAGCTACATTTTCCTTGTGCATCATTACAGCTGCACAAGGTGGCTCTTTCAGTAACAAACACCTGGGGGGGGGAGGGGACAGGTTCCCTTAAATATAAGTAGTTGTGCCAGCGTGGCGGTCGCATGACACGTTGCCGTATACACAGCAGGGAAGCAGCAGGCATTACTGAACCCCACTAACACATTGGCGAGGTGTTTGGCTCTGTGCAAACAGCACTTCCGGACAACAACTAGCGGTGTTGGAGCCCAGGGACAGCAGGAGGAGGAGATAGAAGGGATTGCCGCACACACAGCCGGGGAACAGCTGACGTTACTGAACCCCAATAACACGGCAGCAAGTGTAAACTGTGCGGACAGCACTTCCGGACAACAACTAGTGGTGTTGGAGCCCAGGGACAGCAGGAGGAGGAGATAGGAGGGATTGCCGCACACACAGCCGGGGAACAGCTGACGTTACTGAACCCCAATAACACGGCAGCAAGTGTTAACTGTGCGGACAGCACTACCGGACAACAACTAGTGGTGTTGGAGCCCAGGGACAGCAGGAGGAGGAGATAGGAGGGATTGACGCACCCACAGCTGGGGAACAGCTGACGTTACTGAACCCCAATAACAGAGGAGCGACTGTTGACTGTGCGGACAGCACTTCCGGACAACAACTAGCGGTGTTGGAGCCCAGGAACAGCAGGAGGAGCAGAGGAACACAGTGTAGGCCGAAGCCAGATTACAGCAAGTCGAAAGGGAACCTTTAACCCCCCCCCAAGGCTTTTGTAGCTGAAAGAGCCATATTGTGCAGCACTAAGGATGCAAAAGGAAAAGGTGGCTCTTTTAATTATGCTCCTTGCAAACACAGAACTAAACACTTATAAATGTGTCCCCTGATACCGTGAGACCGTCCCGGAGGTGAGACTTTCCTTCATAATGGGACGCAGCACAGCCGTCATTCCTACCCCCTTGGTGCCGTGCGCCGCCTCCTCAACGTTGTTTGATTCTGTCCCGGAGCCTGCACTGTTATGTTATCCCTTGGCCAGGCGCACTTAGCGCTGCCCATCTTCTGACATCATATCGGTGTCAGGCTGGAAGCGTCTGTGCGGCCACACTGGCCGAGATCCCACCTCGCAGTGTCGTCCAATGTAATCCCACTGCGGGCCTGGGATCCATGGGCATGCGCAGTGCATATCCTAGCCTCTCACTCCCCTCCTTCCACCTTCTTCAGACTATGCGGCGTCACGGCCGTGGCATGCTATTAGGGATCAGCTGACGGCGCACAGTCTGAAGAAGGCGGAGGGAGAAGAGTGAGAGCCTGAGGTGAAGATATGCACTGCGCATGCCCATGGATCCCAGGCACGCAGTGTGATTAAATCAGAAAACACTGCGAGGCGGGATCTTGGCCAGCGCGGCCGCAGCCAGCCTGACACCAAATAATGTCAGATGACGGGCAGCGCTAAGTGTGCATGGCCAAGGGATAACATAACAGCGCAGGCTCCGGGACAGATTCAAACAACGCTGAGGAGGCGGCGCACGGCACCAAGGGGGTAGAAATGCCGGCTGTGCTGCGTCCCATTACGAAGGAAAGTCCCACCTCCGGGACGGTCTCACGGTATCAGTGGATACATTTTAGATTAAGTGTTAAGTTCTGCATGTGCAAGGAGCAAAAGTAAAAGAGCTACATTTTCCTTGTGCAGCATTACTGCTGCACAAGGTGGCTCTTTCAGTAACAAACGCCTTCTTGGGGGGGGACAGGTTCCCTTAAATTTAAGTTGTTGTGTCAGCGTGGCGGTCGCAGGACACATTGCCGGCTACACAGCTGGCGATCAGCTGACGTTACTGAAACCCAGTAACACTGGGTCGTATGTTTTGACTGTGCAGACAGCACTTCTGAGCCTCAACTGGCGGTGATGGAGCCCAGGAATTACAGTTCAGGTGGTAGAAATATGAACACAACAGGAGACCTAGATACTGTAGACAGTCACCCAATTAATTAATCAGGAAGAGGAGTGGCAAATTCCTGCGAGATCCAGGCCTGGTTCATTTTCAGGAAAGTAAGCCGGTCAATGTTATCGGTGGATAGTCGCATGCGACGGTCTGTTAGTACACCACCTGCAGCACTAAAGACGCGTTCCGATAATACACTAGCTGCAGGGCAAGCCAGCACCTCCAATGCATACTGGCTTAGTTCTGGCCATGTATCCAGCTTAGAGACCCAAAACTTGAAAGGGGAAGAGCCGTCTGGGAGTACAGTAAGAGGGCAAGACATGTAGTCTGTCACCATCTGACGAAACCGTTGCCTCCTGCTGACTGGAGCCGCCTGTGATGGTGTAGACATTTGTGGCGGGCACACAAAACTGTGCCACAGTTGGGCCATACTGGTCTTGCCTTGGGCAGATGCACTGCTTCTGCTCCCTCTTTGTGCAGAGCCTCCTCCACTGCCTCGACGCACTGAGCTGCTTTGTAAAGCACTAGCAGAACTGCTCTCAGTTGGACTGGAGAAGATGATGGAATTCACCAGTGTGTCTTGGTACTCCCGCATTTTACGATCCCGGTTCAACGGTGTGATGAGGCTTTGTACGTTGTCCCGGTAGCGAGGATCGAGGAGGGTGTACACCCAGTAATCACCCATGTTGAGAATGTGGGAGATGCGGCGGTCGTTTCTCAGGCACTGCAGCATGTAATCCACCATGTGCTGCAGACTGCCAAGTGGCCAAGAAACACTGTCCCCTGCTTGAGGCGTGTTCTCTGCCCGCTTTTCATCACCCCACCCTCCCTGTACACACTGAGTACTGGACAATTGTGTAACTCCCTCCTCTGGACGGATGTCTTCCTCCTCCATTGACTCCTCCTCATCCTCCTCACAAAGTGTCCCCTGAATACGGCTTTGTGAGGAACCACGTGGCGCGGACTGTCCAGAAGCAGATGGAATTGGTGACTCCTCATCCTCCACCTCTTCCACAACATCATCCCTTAGCGCTTGCAGTGTTCTTTCAAGCAGGCAGATAAGGAGGACAGTCATGCTGACTAGTGCATCGTCTGCACTCGCCATCCGTGTGGAATAATCAAAGGGACGCAAAACCTGGCAGACGTCCTTCATAGTGGCCCACTCTGTGGTTGTGAAGTCTGAACGGCGCGCAGTGCAACTTCTTTGCACCTGATGCAGCTGGTACTCCATTACTGCTGGCTGCTGCTCACACAACCGCTCCAACATATGTAACGTGGAATTCCACCTGGTGGGTAGGTCACATATGATGCGATGTTCCGGAAGGCGGAATCGGCGCTGCAGAGCTGCAATGCACGATCTTGCCGTGCTGGAATGCCGCAAGTGAGCATACTCTAGGCGGACCTTGTGCAGCAGTGCATCAAGATCCGGATAGTCCCTCAGAAAACTCTGCACGACCAAGTTGAGCACATGTGCCAGACATGGGATGTGAGTGAGGTTGCCTAGGCCCTGAGCTGCCACCAGATTTCGGCCATTGTCACACACTACCATGCCTGGCTGGAGACTCGCTGGCACAAACCACACATCGCAGCAGCATGGGCAGCACTGCGGCGCAGTGGTTAGCACAGCAGCCTTGCAGTGCTGGAGTCCTGGGTTCAAGCCCCACTAAGGACAACATCTGCAAAGAGTTTGTATGTTCTCTCCGTGTTTGCGTGGATTTGCTCCGGGTACTCCGGTTTCCTCCCACATTCCAAAGACATACTGATAGGAAATTTAGATTGTGAGCCCCAACGGGGACAGCGACAATAATGTGTGCAACCTGTAAAGCGCTGCGGAATATGTTAGCGCTATATAAAAATAAAAAATAAAGATTATTATTATCATTATCGCTCTCCTGCTTGATGGCATTCCAGAGCTCCTGCGCTGTGTGGCTTCGATTCCCCAAAGAAATTAATTTCAATACGGCCTGTTGACGTTTGGCCACGGTTGTGCTCATATCGGTCGTAACAGGTAAGCGTTCACGGGTCCATGTGGAGGTGGACTTTGACGACTCCTGCAGCGCTGATTCAGAGGAACTGGAGTATGAGGAGGAGTCAATGTGTACAGACTGGATTCCTGTAATCCTTGGAGTTGGCAGAACACGTACAGCGCCACTCTCACGATCTGTACCCGGCTCCACAACATTTACCCAATGGGCAGTGAGGGAAAGGTATCGTCCCTGTCCATGGTGACTGGTCCACGCATCGGTGGTGAGGTGGACCTTGCTACTGATGGCGTTTAGTAGCGCATGTTTAATGTTTCCCTCCACATGCTTTTGCAGGGCAGGGACGGCTTGCCTGCTGAAATAAAAGCGGCTGGGCATGTAGTATTGTGGGACTGCCAATGCCATCAAGTTGTCAGTCTCCACCAGCCTGAATGACAGCATTTCAAGGGACAGTAGTTTTGCAATGCCAGCATTCAGAGTCTGTGCTCGGGGGTGGTTTGCCGAGAATGGCCGCCTTTTCTCCCATGCCTGTGCTACCGATGGCTGTAGACTGGGCTGGAAGTGTGAGGATGACAGGGAACGTGGTGCTATGGGTGGAATTACACTGGGTCTCTGGACAACAGTGCCAGAGGTTCTTCCATGGCGATCCTGTGAGGAAGCTGAACCAGCTGTGAGCTGGAGAGGTGGTAGGTGCCGCTGTAGGTTGGCCTAGGTCTTCAGTGTGTTTTTGTAACTCCACCACGTGATTGGTCCGCACATGTTTCCATATATTTGTGGTATTGAGGTTGCTGACACTTTTCCCTCTTTTGACTTTATGATTACACAGCTTGCATTTGACAAAGCAAATGTCATCTGCAACTGTGTCAAAAAATGACCAGGCACTGCAAGTCTTGGGAGCGCCCGTTTTGGCTTTTGGAAGAGGCATGCTCCTAATGGGTGCCGAAGTGGAGACTACAGGCAACGCAGTCTTCCCCCTCCCTCTTTGGGCTGTTCGGGCAATCTCTTCCTCAGAGCTGGTCCCACCACCTTACTGTACCCCACGCCATGATGGGTCAAGGACCTCATCATCTACACTACCCTCTTCCTCTACACTACCCTCTTCCAACAACTGCTTCTCCTGGGTAGTCTCGGCAGCACAGTACACACCAGAAAGTGGCACCTGAGTCTCATCATCAGATGCGTACTGAGGTGTGCTGACCATAGGCACTGGCCCAACCGCCTCTTCAGATTCAGAGAGACAAAGCGGTTGTGCATCTCTGCATACTACCTCTTCTTCAAATTCTCGAATGCTGCTTGGCTGGCCCCCTCTTTCCAAGCCAAGAGATTCAGAGAACAGAAGTAGAGATGGCTCCTGTCCTGGGCTCTTTGATTGCCTGGGCAATTTGGCAGGTGATGAAGAGACAGATGGGTGCTCTTCAGTGCTCTGTGCCTGAGAGGATGTGGCACTAATTGAAGTCGATGCATTAGCTGCCATCCATCCGACAACGTCTTCAATTTGTTCATCCCGCAGCAGCGGGGTACAGCGAGCTCCTACAAAGCTGCGCATGAAGGACTGTTCCCTGCTAAAACTGGGGGATGATGAGTCACCGATAACTGCAGCAGGCACAGAATCCCCACGTCTTCCTGCTCCACCTCCACGCCCACGTGCCTTACTCCCTGCCTTCTTCATCTTTGTAGACTGATAAAGATAGGCAGAAAAGTACTAAGGTGTTATGACCTGGTGGTTTAGGAGCAACATGGGACGTGCTCTGGAGGAGGTGGTACCTTTACTGACCGCAGACCCTGAACTTAACACAACACTAGAAGTAGCCGTGGGATGTTCCTGTCACTCCCTAGACACCTCGTCACAGCCGGAGGACTAAATACCCCTAAAGATAGAATCAGGAAAGCTATCTTGCCTCAGAGAAAATTCCCAAAGGATAGGCAGCCCCCCACAATTAATGACTGTGAGTGGAGAGGAAAATGACATACACAGAATGAAACCAGGATATAGCAAAGGAGGCCAATCTAGCTAGATAGATAGTACAGGACAGAATACTGTGCGGTCAGTATTAAAATACTAGAAAAATCCACCACAGAGTTTACAAAAATCTCCACCACCTCACTAAGGGTGTGGAGGATAAATCTGCTTCTCCAGAGCTTCCAGCTTAACTGAATAAATCCATACTGACAAGCTGGACTAGAAAAAACATAGAATGTACTGAACTATTAAGTCCACAAAATATGGACTGCAAAGAACCAAGCCAGGACTTATCTTTGATGATCTGGTCAGAATAGCAGAGAAATCCAAGCAGAGATGTGAATCCAACCAGGAACATTGACAACTGGCCCAGGCTGAAGGATAGAACCAGGTTAAATAGCCGAGCCAGAAAAGGCAATCAGTGGAAGCAGCTGCTGACTGCTAAATCCAAGGAGCAGCTGTTCCACTTAAAACCACCGGAGGGAGCCCAAGAGCGGAATTCACAACAGTAAGCAGCTGCTGACTGCTAAATCCAAGGAGCAGCCGTTCCACTTAAAACCACCGGAGGGAGCCCAAGAGCGGAATTCACAACACTAAGGGCTTAGTGTGCTTATTCCTGAACAGCTGCTAACAGGTATAAGAAACACTAATTTTATAAAGTGTGGACTAGACTTTAATATGAGCTAATGTGGCCTACACAACTGTTAAGTGGAGTGTTGGTGAACTTTATTTACTTTCTGTTTTTTTCGCAGAACAGACTACAGCGTGAGCTGAACTCACACAGAGACCTTGCAGACAGCCGGGAACGGCGCTGCAAGGCCTAAAAAAGCTCCTCTATGTACTCCTATATAGTGTTTTTCCACAATCTAGCAGGATACGGATGGAAACCCACTAATAGGATAAATCTGGACAAAATATGCAGCAGGCAGCACTAGTTGAAAAAAGGACAATGGAACAGTATGAGGCAGTGACGCACGCTGAGCTGACTATAACCGGCTGTGGCTGCAGAACAGACTACAGAGTGAGCTGCACTCTCACAGAGACCTTGCAGACAGCCGGAAATGGCGCTGCAAGGCCTAAAAAAGCTCCTCTATGTAATCCTATATAGTGTTTTTCCACAATCTAGCAGGATACGAATGGAAACCCACTAATAGGATAAATCTGGACAAAATGTGCAGCAGGCAGCACTAATTGAAAAATAGGACAATGGAACAGTATGAGGCAGTGACACACACTGAGCTGTCTACAACCGGCTGTGGCTGCAGAACAGACTACAGAGTGAGCTGCACTCACACACACAGAGACCTTGCAGACAGCCGTGAACAGCGCTGCAAAGCAAAAACAAGGTTCTCACACAGCGGTTGCTAAATTAGCCTGGGTAAAGCACAATGAAGCAAATCGCTATCTCAAACTTGCCCTCTCAGTCAGAACACTGCGTCCTGTGCCTAACTGAATTCACAGCAGAGTGAACCCAAAATAGCGGCGGCGACTTTTATAGTGCATCATGACATCATTTCAGCAGCCAATCACAGCCATGCCAGTAGTTACATGACTACTGTAACATGCAGAACAGGATGTGCCCAAACTTCTAATGATTCCTCATGGGCTGAATTAAATGAAACTGGCTCTTTGCATTATGGGAACTTCAGTTTCCGGTATCCGATATTGAGAAAGTATCGGAACTCAGTATCGGAATTCCTATACTGCGAATATCGGCCGATACCCGATATTTGCAGTATCGGAATGCTCAACACTACTCACAAGACATTTGAACTGGAAATCTGAATAGAGGCGAGTCATCATGAAGCAGTTAGTTTTCATGTTATTTCATATCCAAAATTTCCAGTTATTCTAGGAATTCCCTGGTTTTCAATTTATAACCCATTTATCAACTGGGCACCGAGGACCATTACTTTTCCCTCTGAGTACTGTAAGAACAATTGCCATGCTAATGTACATGCTTCCAAACAAATTCAAATTTCCAAGATTTCTCATCAGAGTGATGATAAACTACCACCTCAGTACCAGCATTTCACTGAAGTCTCCAGTAAGAAGAAATCCGATCAACTGCCTCCTCATTGTCCTTACGACTGTCCCATTGAATTACTTTCTGCAGCGTCACTTCCATTGGGGCGAATTTACAATCTTTCTGAGCCAGAATTAAAAGTATTAAAGGAACACCTGGACGAAAATTTAGAGAAAGGCTTTATTCAACCTTCTTCGACGCCAGCTGGAGCATCTTTATTTTTTGTAGAAAAGGACTCAACCCTGCTGTCATGTATTGATTACAGAGAAATCAATAAAATTACCATTAAGAATCGCTACCCACTCCCCTTAATCCACGAGTTGCTGGAGAGACTGCGTTCTGCCAGACTTTTTACCAAACGCGCTTACAATCTCATATCAATCCGCCTGGGAGATGAGTGGAAGACTGCCTTTAGAACTTGATATGGACATTTTGATTATCTGGTTATGCCTTTCGGCCTTAGCAGCGCCCCTGCCACCTTTCAGCAATTCATCATTGATGTTTTTAGAGATTTTTTGGATCAATTTGTTGTTCATCTTGAGGACATAGTTATATTTTCAGATACCCTGGAGGAGCATCGCAGACATGTCCAGTTAGTCCTGGAACGTCTACTAGAAAACCAGCTCAATATTAAACTCAAAAACTGTGAATTAGAACAAACCAGAACTCAATTTCTGGGATTAACATCTGCTCAGAAGGTCTGAGCATGGATCCCAGTAAGATCAGAGCGGTAGTTGACTGGCCTACCCTAAGAAATTTAGAAGACGTTCAGCGCTTTATAAGATTTGCAAATTTCTATAGAAGATTCATTAAAAACTTATCAAAAATAATCTTACCAATTACTTCACTCACAAAGAAAACCAGAGTGTTTTTTTGGTCTGCTGAGGCACAAATGGCATTGGACAAACTAAAGACACTTTTTACTTTCACACCATTACTTGTCTATCCAAACCCTGAATTGCCGTTTGTTGTTAAAGTAGACGTCTCAGACTCTGCGGTGGGAGCCATTTTACCACAGCAAGTTGGAGACAAAATGCAGCTTCATCCATGTGCATTTCTTTCTCATACCATGTCAGCTGCAGAAAAGAACTATGACATTGGAAATAAGGAACTGTTAGCCATTAAAGTTGCCTTCTCCGAATGGAGACATCTTTTGGAAGGGACCAATCATCCAGTGATTGTTCTTACTGACCTCAAAAATGTAGAATTTATCCGTACAGCTAAGAGGTTGTCTGCAAGACAAGAACGTTGGGCCTTATTTTTCTCCAGGCTTAATTTTATAATTTCTTATCGGCCTGGTTCAAGAAATGGCAAGGCTGATGCTCTGTCTAGGATTTTTGTTGAACCTAGACCACAGGAGAGGTCTAGCACTGACTGTATCATTCTACGTCCAAAAACTTTTTTGGGGAATTTGTGATGAAAATTAAAGAGGGATACCAAACTGACTTCTTTCTTAACCATCCTTCTAAAGACATTGATCTTTCCTTTAAGGTGGGATTTTGGATGCAGAACCACCAAATATATGTCCCCAAATCTGCTCGACTTGAAGTCCTCAAACGTGTCCATGATTCTAAACTTGTAGGACACCCTGGAGTAATGAAAACGCAAGAACTTCTACTTTGTTCTTTTTGGTGGCCTAATTTTAGGAAGGATGCGAGAAAATATATTTCTTCCTGTTTAGCATGTGCACAGAACAAAACGCCACGATCTTCTCATCTAAGACTTTTACCAACCTCTTCCAGTTCCATCTAGGCCTTGGGGATCAATCTTAATGGATTTTATCGTGGACTTTCCTCCTTCAAAAGAAATGATTGTTATCTTTGTTGTGGTGGATCGGCTCACAAAGATGTCCTATTTTATTCTGACTAAAGGAATTCCTACCGCTGAACAAACTGCAGAATTAGTGGTCAAAGGTATTCAGACTACATGGAATTCCTCACAATGTACCTTCTGTACACACACAATTCAATGGACAGACTGAAAGAACTAACCAAACCCTTCAACAATACCTGTGCTATATGTGTTATATTTCTTACCTACAGGATGACTGGGTGGATTACCTACCAACAGCAGAATTTGCATATAATAACTAGAAACACATTTCTACATCCCAAAGCCCATTTTTTTGCTAACTATGGCTTGCATCTGGTATTTATTCCTAATCTTCCATTCAATACCTCAGTTCCTGCTGTTACAAACAGACTTACAGAGTTGCAGAAAGCTCAAAAAGAACTAACATGTTAGGGCATCTTAGGTTAGGCTATGGGTTGAACTAGATGGACTTAAAGTCTTCCTTCAACCTTAATAACTATGTAACTGAGATGTTACAAAAGACCCAAGAAGATTATAAAGAAACAGCAGATAAACGTCACAAAGTCCCTCCTACCTTTCAGGTCTGTCAAAGTTTGGCTTTATACCAAAAACCTGAAGACAAACGTACCATCTTCTAAATTAGGTAAAAAATTCATAGGACCTTTCAAATTTCTGCACAAATTAACCCAGTTGCTTTCCGTTTAAAACTTCCCAGCAGCCTGAAAATTCACCCTGTGTTGCATATGTCCTTGCTCAAGATATTCAATGAGAACTCTTTTACAGAAAAAACTCAGCCACCTCCTCCACCAGAAAAAGTCCATGGTGAAAAAGAATAAATCGTTGATGACATTTTGGACTCAATAAAATTTAGAGGGATACTACAATATTTGGTACAATGGAGGAGTTATGGACCAGAAGATAATTCATGGGAGCCAGAGGGCAACCCATGCATTCAGGCTTACAAGAGCTTTCATCTGAGACACCAAAAGAAGCCAGTGCCTGAAATGTCCAGATGCCATCCTGGAAGGAGGGGAGTACTGTCAGGATTCGAACCTAGCAGTTCTTGCACTACAATATTTGGTACAATGGAGGGGTTATGGACCAGAAGATAATTCATGGGAGGCAGAGGGCAACGTCCATGCACCCAGGCTTACAAGAGCTTTTCATCTGAGACACCAAGAGAAGTCAGTGCCTGGGATGTCCAGAGGCCATCCTGGAATGAGGGGAGTACTGTCAGGATTCGAACCTAGCAGTTCTTGTGCACCAGTCGGCACATTGAGTTATTCAGCTCGCTGGACAGTTCAGTGCTTATCCAAATACTTGAACCTATGTTGTTGCTGATGTCTTCTCCCTGAGTTTCCTGTTGGTTATCACCCCGAGTTCCTCATTGGTTCATTCTGATTGAGCACCCTATTTAAACTTGGCCTTGCTCTCAGTTCCTTGCGTGATTATTGAGCTACCTGCCTTTAGTCAAGCTTCCTTCCTCCTGCTATTCCTTCAAATGACACTGCTGCTCCTAGTAAACGACCTCTGGCTTCCTTGATTATGATTCCTGCTTATTCCTTCAAACTACATTGCTATTCCTGTGTATCGACTCCTTGGCTATTCCAAACTACGCTACCTGCCCAGTTCCTCCCCTAGTGTTTGCAATATTACTACTCCAACCAGGTCAGTCTGTAACAATACCGCTGGTTCCTAGGCGCCGGTACATGTGACACTGATGCAGCACATGGTTTCCACACGTATGAAAAACATGGACACCTATCTCCGGGCCAGACAAAATTGTTGGCACTTTGCCAAAATTTGCTTTCGGCCATGTCTGTAACTATAATGTAGCGTTGAATGCATCCTTCTGTCCAAAGTCGGTATAGACTGCACCTGCGCAGTGTGGCCAGAGTCAGAAGAATGCATCCAAGTGACAGGGAGGACAACGAGGATGGAGGAGGAGTGTAGAACCGGAGATTGCCGTATGCGCTCCCCGAATACGTGAGGACACACCGCGAGCTCTGGTGAGGCTGGAGGAGGAGGGTTGGTGTTGTGAATTCTGCTCTTGGGTTCCCTCCGGTGGTTGTTGGTGGTAATGCAGTTGTCCCTGGCTTGCAATCCTGGGCAGGTGTTTCTGCTGATTGCAGCTCTGACTGGGCTATTTAGGTGTGCAGGATTCATTAGTCATTGACAGTTGTCCATTGTTCTTGGAGGGTTTGCATCTCTGTCTGGTTCCTCCTGCCCTGCTGCCAAAATCAGCAAAGATAAGTGTCTGGTTCTGTTTCTGCAGCACACATGCAGTGTGCTTTACAATTCAGTGCTATTCATTGTTTTTCTTAGTCCAGCTTTGACTGTGTTTGGATTTATTCAGTCAAGTTGGATTCTCAGGAGATGCAGATATACATTCCATGTCTTTAGTAAGATGGTGGAATTTTTGTATTATATGCTGTGGATATTTTTAGGGTTTTCTACTGACCGCTTAGTATTCTGTCCTATCCTTTTCTATTTAGCTAGAGTGGCCTCTTTTGCTAAATCCTGTTTTCTGCCTGTGTGTGTCTTTCCTCTATACTCACAGTCAATATTTGTGGGGGGCTGCCTATCCTTTGGGGTTCTGCTCTGAGGCAAGATAGAATTCCCATTTCCAACTATAGGGGTATTTAGTCCTTCGGCTGTGTCGAGGTGTCTAGGATGTGTTAGGTACACCCCACGGCTACTTCTAGTTGTGGTGTCAGTTTAGGGATTGCGGTCAGTATAGGTTCCACCTACTCCAGAGAAAGTCCATGCGGCTCCAAGGTCACCAGATCATAATAGGTTGGGCAGGAGTCAGCATCTGCACGTGGCGCGATCTCTGGCACTATTTTATTGAAGACAAATTTGCACACAGTGTCTTCATTAAAATTTAACGCAGACAGCGCATAGCAGGGAATTGGGGAAAGGTTTATTTTTTGTTTGTATGTATAGAACAACAGCAGCGCATGCAGGCTTGGGGGAGCATATACCAGCATGGGGGAGCATATACCAGGAAGGGGGACCATTTACCAGGCTAGAGGGACATTGGCAAGGATGGGGTTGCATATACTAGACTGGGGTAGCATATACCAGGCTAGAGGCACATATACAAGGATGGGGGAGCATATATCAGGCTGGAGGGACATGTACAAGGATAGGGGAGCATATACCAGACTGAAGAAGCATATACCAGGCTGTTGAGACACTCAACATATAATTACAGTAAAATCTATGACTTCTCTGCATTTAGTGGTTACTACTCACCTGGGTCACATGTAGAAATCTCCTCTTTACACTGCTCATCACCCCTCACATATGTCTCTGCAGTATTAATATAGGTCAAATTTTCACCCTGAAAGAAATTTTGTAAAAGTCACCAACAGATGGAGAAGTCACATCTATGATCAGCTCTAATCCTGACATCTCCACTGGTCTCATTACGCAAGTATAAAACATTAATACTGGTGGATAAAACAAGACTGGGCACAAGACCTTCACAGCCGTCTACACATCATAGGGGAGATCTCATGACACCTTCTCTCCATCTACCTGATGATCCTGAGGAACATTGGGATCTTCCTGTTTACAGTCCTGTGGAAGAAGAGGACGGGAACATCTCTCTGGTGTTGTCCTCTTACTGGATAGATCTGGAGGAAACACATACAGGGACTGAATTCATTCTATACATACAGATAATTATAGGCCGTGTGTATTTAGTCCTGTCTATTACCTGGAGATGTGAGGGGCTGGGGAACCTCCATCATGACGCCCTTGTACAGATCTTTGTGTCCTTCTAAATACTCCCACTCCTCCATGGAGAAATAGACGGAGACATCCTGACACCTTATAGGAACCTGACACATACAATGATAACTGTCATCCCCCGATCCCTTCATAGCGTTACTGTGTAATGTCCCAGCATTCCGAGCAGTGTCACCTCTCCAGTCAGCAGCTCAATCATCTTGTAGAGAAGTTCTAGGATCTTCTGGTCATTGATGTCCTCATGTTTCAGGGGGTGAGGTGGAGGCCCCATGATTGGGCTCAGGGGTCTTCCCCATCCCTCAGACACAGTTTTCTGACAGCACTTACTAAAGGTCTTCACTACTGTGTAATCCTGGTTATGGAGAGACATATTAATAAATCTTACTACAGACATTTCCAGAGTCCTCACCTCTCCAGTTCTGTCCATCTGTTATTCCCATAGATAATGATGTTGTAAAAAGAAGCCATGACATACAGTATATGGAGAACTCTTGCAGGCTGTGCCATTGATGACGAGAGGCTGCCATATGCTGCCCAGCGAAAATCAAGTGGAACCAAAGTATGCTGGAAGGTTTGCAGCTATTCCTTTAATTTTGTACTTTAAAATAAAATTGCATTATATCGCAAGTAGTAGCCTTCTTTAAAGCCGTATCCGAACCTTAGTGTTAAAAAACTTGGCAATACTCTCCTATCCCTTGCTGAGAATTAAGGAGTCCCTATCTGCATTAGGAAAAGCCAAATATTTTTCCTCACTTGATTTAGCCAGTGGCTACTGATAAGTCCCGGTGGCTGAGTAGGACGGCCAGAAAACAGCTTTTGTTCTCCCTATGGGCCTGTTTGAGTTCAACCGGCTACCCTTCGGACAGACTAATGCACTGGGAACCTTACAGCGGTTGATAGGAAGATGCTTTGAACTTTGAAGCCCCTTTGATCTATCTGGATGACATAATAATTTATTCCTCCACGTCTGAAGAATATCTTCACCAGCTGGAGCAAGTGCTGGAGCGGCTTCAAAGACAAGGATTAAAAATAAAGCCCCGGAAGTGTCATCTATTTAAGCGGGAAATTGAATACCTGAGACACACCGTGTCTAGTGAGGGAATTTACCCCACCGCAGAGAAGGTGGCTGCAGTACTGAAGTGGCCCACGCCTACTGACCTGGTAGAACTGTGAGCGTTCCTAGTGCTAGCCGTATGCAGCCGGTTCATAGGGGACTTTGCCAAGATTGCAGTACCACAAAATGAGTTGTTGCGGGGCACGGCTGGAAACGTCAACCCATTCACTGGGGACCATGACAAGAGGAAGCATTTCAGGCATTAAAGATGACATTGACAGATGTCCCAATCTTGGCTGTTGTGATCGCTTTTTGGGCTCCCCTAGTGGTGGCTGGTGGTACTGGAGACTTGTGTGTTCTTTTCTGCCTCGCTCACCTGCTTCCATCAGTTTTGGGAGTTCCCTATTTAGCCTTGCTCTCCAGTCACTTCCTTGCCGGTCATCATTGTAACCTGAGTCATTCAGTTGCATGTTCCTGCTACTAGTCTGCTGATCAGCTAAGTGGACTCTTGTCCTTATTGTTTTGTATTTTTGTCCAGTTTACAGTTTTGTCATTTCCTGTTACTGGAAGCTCTTGTGGACTGAAATTGCCACTCCTGTGTGATGAGTTGACACAGGAGTTTTAAAGTAATTTCAGGATGGGTTTTTGATAGGGTTTTTCAGCTGACCGTGAAGTCCTCTTTTGTATCCTTCCTCTATCTAGTAAGTGGACCTCGCTTTGCTAAATCTACCTTCATACTGTGTATGTCTTTTCCTCTGAACTCACCGTTAATATATGTGGGGGCTACTATCATCTTTGGGGAATTTCACTAGAGGTAAGCCAGGTCTGTTCCTTCCTCTTCCAGGCGTAGTTAGTTCTCCGGCTGGCGCGTGGCATTTAGGCAGCCGTAGGAATGCTCCCTGGCTACTGTTAGTTGTGTGGTAGATTTAGGTCACGATCAGCTTGAGTTTTCCATCACCCGAGAGCTAGTCTGTAATTTTTGTGTTTCTGATGTTCCCATGCCATTGGGGAATCATGACAGTATGACCGGCCTACTGTTAAAGTAATTGGCAGAAGAAAGGAGAGTAAAAGAAGTCTGTAGATTTTTTTTTTTTTTTTTTTCTCTTGTTTGCTACTTAGTTGGCTCAGTTGTATTTCTGCTCTATTTACAGCCTTGCCTTTCTCTCCTTCTAATCCTTGAATGGCTCTGATCTCTCCGGTTTAAGGATGGACTCTCAGATTTTGGCTGCAGGTTTAAATAATCTTGCTACGAAGGTTCAGAATTTACAAGATTATGTTATACGTACTCCTATTTCTGAACCTAAGATTCCTACACCAGAGGTATTTTCCGGAGATAGATCTCGGTTTCTGAATTTCAAATGTAATTGTAAATTATTCCTTTCTCTCAGACCTCACTCCTCTGGAGATCCTGTTCAGCAGGTTAAGATTGTGATTTCTTTGCTGCGAGGTGACCCTCAAAATTGGGCATTTTCATTGACACCAGGGGATCCTGCGTTGCTCAATGTGGATGCGTTTTTTCTGGCTTTAGGGTTGCTGTATGAGGAACCTAATTTGGAGATTCAAGCTGAAAAAGCTTTAATAGCCCTGTCTCAAGGGCAAGATGAAGCCGAGATATACTGCCAAAAATTTCGTAAATGGTCTGTGCTTACTCAGTGGAATGAGTGTGCCCTAGCGGCAATTTTCAGAGAGGGCCTTTCTGATGCCGTTAAGGATGTCATGGTGGGGTTTCCTACGCCCACAGGTCTGAATGAGTCCATGACAATGGCGATTCAGATTGATCGGCGTTTGCGGGAGCGCAAACCCGTGCACCATTTGGCGGTATCTTCTGAAGGGACGCCAGAGAAAATGCAATGTGACAGAATTCTGTCAAGAAGCGAGCGGCAGAATTATAGGCGCAAAAATGGCCTGTGCTTCTACTGTGGTGATTCCGCGCATGTTATATCAGCATGCTCTAAACGTACTAGGAAGGTTGACAAGTCTGTTTCTATTGGCACTTTACAGTCTAAATTTCTTCTGTCTGTAACTCTGATTTGTTCATTATCAGTTATTACCGTGGATGCCTATGTGGACTCTGGCGCCGCTCTGAGTCTCATGGATTGGTCCTTCGCCAGGCGCTGTGGGTTTGATTTGGAGCCTCTGGAAGTTCCTATACCTCTGAAGGGTATTGATTCTACACCTCTGGCTTGTAATAGACCACAGTTCTGGACGCAAGTGACTATGCGTATGACTCCAGACCATCAGGAGATGATTCGCTTCCTCGTGTTGCATAATTTACATGATGTGTTAGTGCTTGGATTACCATGGTTACAATCTCATAACCCAGTACTGGACTGGAAAACTATGTCTGTGTTAAGCTGGGGATGTCGGGGGGCTCATGGGGACATACCTTTGGGTTCTATCTCGTCATCTATTCCCTCTGAGATTCCGGCATTTTTGACGGATTTTGGGGATATTTTTGAAGAGCCTAAAATTGGTTCTCTCCCTCCCCACAGAGAGTGTGATTGCGCCATAGATCTGATTCCAGGCAGTAAATTTCCAAAGGGTCGTTTGTTTAACCTATCTGTACCTGAGCATGCTGCCATGCGAGAGTATGTTAAGGAGTCCCTGGAAAAGGGACATATTCGTCCTTCTTCATCACCTTTAGGAGCTGGGTTTTTCTTTGTCTCTAAAAAGGATAGCTCGCTGAGGCCTTGTATTGATTATCGACTCCTGAATAAAATTACTGTCAAATATCAGTATCCGTTGCCGCTGCTTACTGATTTGTTTGCTCGCATAAGGGGGGCTAAGTGGTTCTCCAAGATTGATCTCCGTGGGGCGTATAATTTGGTGCGAATTAAGCAAGGGGATGAGTGGAAAACCGCATTTAATACGCCTGAGGGCCACTTTGAGTATTTGGTAATGCCTTTCGGCCTTTCTAATGCACCTTCAGTTTTTCAGTCCTTTATGCATGATATTTTCCGTGAATATCTGGATAAATTTATGATTGTGTATTTGGACGATATTTTGATTTTTTCTGAGGACTGGGAGTCTCATGTTCAGCAGGTCAGGAGGGTTTTTCAGGTCTTGCGGGAGAATTCTCTGTGTGTAAAGGGTTCTAAGTGTGTTTTTGGGGTTCAAAAGATTTCCTTTTTGGGGTACATTTTTTCCCCTTCTGTTGAGATGGACCCTGTCAAGGTTCGGGCTATTTGTGACTGGACGCAGCCTACTTCTCTAAAGGGTCTTCAGAAGTTCTTGGGCTTTGCTAATTTTTATCGTCGATTTATAACTGGTTTTTCTGGTGTTGCTAAGCCTCTTATGGATTTGACTAAGAAGGGTGCTGATGTGGCCAATTGGTCCTCTGCTGCTGTGGAGGCCTTTCGGGAACTTAAGCGCCGCTTTTCGTCTGCCCCTGTGTTGCGCCAGCCCGATGTCTCTCTCCCCTTTCAGGTTGAGGTCGATGCTTCCGAGATCGGAGCGGGGGCGGTTTTGTCTCAGAAAAGTTCCGATTGCTCAGTGATGAGACCTTGTGCGTTCTTTTCTCGAAAATTTTCTGCCGCCGAAAGAAATTATGATGTCGGTAATCGGGAGCTTTTGGCCATGAAGTGGGCATTTGAGGAGTGGCGTCATTGGCTTGAGGGTGCTAGACATCAGGTGGTGGTTTTGACTGATCACAAGAATCTGATTTATCTTGAGTCTGCCAGGCGCCTGAATCCTAGACAGGCGCGCTGGTCGTTGTTTTTCTCTCGGTTTAATTTTGTGGTCTCATATCTACCAGGTTCTAAGAATGTGAAGGCGGATGCCCTTTCTAGGAGTTTTGAGCCTGATTCCCCTGGTGATTCGGAACCTACAGGTATCCTTAAGGATGGGGTGATATTATCCGCTATTTCCCCAGATCTGCGACGTGCTTTGCAAGAGTTTCAGGCGGATAGACCTGATCGCTGTCCACCTGGTAGACTGTTTGTTCCTGATGATTGGACCAGTAGAGTCATCTCGGAGGTTCATTCTTCTACGCTGGCGGGTCATCCTGGAATTTTTGGTACCAGGGATTTGGTGGCTAGATCCTTCTGGTGGCCATCTCTGTCTCGAGATGTGCGTGTTTTTGTGCAGTCTTGTGATGTGTGTGCTCGGGCCAAGCCTTGTTGTTCTAGGGCTAGCGGGTTGTTGTTGCCCTTGCCTATTCCGAAGAGGTCTTGGACGCACATCTCGATGGACTTTATTTCTGATCTTCCTGTCTCTCAGAGGATGTCTGTTATCTGGGTGGTGTGTGACCGTTTTTCTAAGATGGTTCATTTGGTGCCATTGCCGAAGTTGCCTTCCTCGTCTGAGTTGGTTCCTTTGTTTTTTCAAAATGTGGTTCGCTTGCATGGTATTCCTGAAAATATCGTTTCTGATAGGGGTACCCAGTTCGTTTCTAGATTTTGGCGGGCATTCTGTGCCAGGTTGGGCATTGATTTGTCTTTTTCGTCTGCCTTCCATCCTCAGACTAATGGCCAGACGGAGCGAACTAATCAGACTTTGGAGACGTATTTGAGGTGTTTTGTGTCTGCGGATCAGGATGATTGGGTTGCCTTTTTGCCGTTGGCGGAGTTTGCTCTTAATAATCGGGCTAGTTCGGCCACTTTGGTTTCCCCTTTCTTTTGCAATTCGGGGTTTCATCCCCGTTTTTCTTCTGGTCAGGTGGAGTCTTCGGATTGTCCTGGAGTGGATGCTGTGGTGGATCGGTTGTATCGGATTTGGGAACAAGTGGTGGACAATTTGAATTTGTCCCAGGAGAGGACTCAGCGGTTTGCTAACCGCCAGCGTCGGGTTGGTCCTCGCCTTCGTGTTGGGGACTTGGTGTGGTTGTCTTCCCGTTTTGTCCCAATGAGGGTTTCTTCTCCTAAATTTAAGCCTCGGTTTATCGGTCCCTATAGGATTTTGGAGATTATTAACCCTGTTTCCTTTCGTTTGGACCTCCCGGCATCTTTCGCTATCCATAATGTGTTCCATCGGTCGTTGTTGCGGAGATACGAGGTGCCGGTGGTTCCTTCTGCTGAGCCTCCTGCTCCTGTGCTGGTTGAGGGTGAATTGGAGTACGTTATAGAGAAAATCTTGGACTCCCGTATTTCCAGGCGGAGACTCCAGTATCTGGTTAAATGGAAGGGCTATGGTCAGGAAGATAATTCTTGGGTAAATGCCTCTGATGTTCATGCCTCGGATTTGGTTCGTGCCTTTCATAGGGCTCATCCAGGTCGCCCTGGCGGTTCTTGTGAGGGTTCGGTGCCCCCTCCTTAAGGGGGGGGTACTGTTGTGATCGCTTTTTGGGCTCCCCTAGTGGTGGCTGGTGGTACTGGAGACTTGTGTGTTCTTTTCTGCCTCGCTCACCTGCTTCCATCAGTTTTGGGAGTTCCCTATTTAGCCTTGCTCTCCAGTCACTTCCTTGCCGGTCATCATTGTAACCTGAGTCATTCAGTTGCATGTTCCTGCTACTAGTCTGCTGATCAGCTAAGTGGACTCTTGTCCTTATTGTTTTGTATTTTTGTCCAGTTTACAGTTTTGTCATTTCCTGTTACTGGAAGCTCTTGTGGACTGAAATTGCCACTCCTGTGTGATGAGTTGACACACGAGTTTTAAAGTAATTTCAGGATGGGTTTTTGATAGGGTTTTTCAGCTGACCGTGAAGTCCTCTTTTGTATCCTTCCTCTATCTAGTAAGTGGACCTCGCTTTGCTAAATCTACCTTCATACTGTGTATGTCTTTTCCTCTGAACTCACCGTTAATATATCTGGGGGCCACTATCATCTTTGGGGAATTTCACTAGAGGTAAGCCAGGTCTGTTCCTTCCTCTTCCAGGCGTAGTTAGTTCTCCGGCTGGCGCGTGGCATTTAGGCAGCCGTAGGAATGCTCCCTGGCTACTGTTAGTTGTGTGGTAGATTTAGGTCACGATCAGCTTGAGTTTTCCATCACCCGAGAGCTAGTCTGTAATTTTTGTGTTTCTGATGTTCCCATGCCATTGGGGAATCATGACACTTGGCCTACCCTGCCTGTTTAGGGGCCTGTTGGAGCGTGGGAGGCTCAATGGGCTTTAATAGACTACATCAGGCAGAGACTTGCCGCCTAGCGAGAAAACTTGGTGACCCCCACTAGGGCAAGAGCTTTGAGTGAGAACTCACGTGGTGACTCCCAAGACTGGGCGCACCACTTTTGTGAAAAGGACACTAACGTTAACTAGTGAAAGACTTTCTTGTTTATTCTAAAACTTTTGTATTCCCTCTACTGTAAAACTGCATAGCTACTAACACTAATTGTTTAAAAGTTACTGATGTATATAAATAGCATTATATCAACCCCTGGCTGTTTCCGCCTTGTGATCTCTGCTCATTGCATCCAGACACCTGCATTACAATGTAATTTGATATCATCAGAATCTCTCACCTCTCCAGTAAGCTGGAAGAGGATCTCTAGGGTGAGCTGTAATATCCTCTCCGCCATCTTGTCTCTGTCCATATCCATCCTTGAAGGGTCAAAGCAGATTTTGTAGTAGATGTCAACGTAAAAGATAAAATTTCTCAGGAACCTGAATAGAAAGAAGGTAAGATTATGTACAATCATACAAAATACTATGACCTCCCCCCCAACAAATTACTGGCTTCGTGTTGCTAGTTGAGAGCAATAACCTAAAATGTGGAGTTCAGACTAACACCATTACAGGCGCCTCTTCATGGTCTTCCCTCTCCCTCCATGCAGCGACACCGGCATATTGACCGCCCCAGCCATGAAGTGGTCCCTGGCGTGTTGCCCGTTTCCTGGCCTGTGTGTGCACCGTACCTCCCAGTGCATGCTCCCGTGTTCTTAAGGGGGCAGCGTTCGCACGTAGTAAAATGCCTCCAGCCAATAGCTGGGAGGCATTTAGTTTAACCCTTTCATGACCGGAGCTTTTTTCAGTTTTGCATTTTTGTTTTTCGCTCCCCTTCTTCGTAGAGCCATAACATTTTTTATTTTTCCGTCACATGGCCAAGTGAGGGCTTATTTTTTGCGGGAAGAGTTGTACTTTTGAACGACACCATTGGTTTTACCATGTCTTGTACTAGAAAACGGGAAAACAATTCCAAGTTCGGTGAAATTGCAAAAAAAATTGCAATGCAAAAAAAAGTGCAATCCCACACTTTTTTTTTTGGTTTGTTTTTTGGTAGGTTCACTAAATGCTAAAACTGACCTTCCATTATGATTCTCCAGCTCGTTACGAGTTCATAGACACCAAACATGTCTAGGTTCTTTTTTATCTAAGGCCGGCGTCACACTTGGCGTAAGACAATACGCCACGTATTATACGTCCGTACTACGGCCGTAATACGGAGAAATGTTCCCAAAATATTGATCCGTAGTCAGGGTGTTTCAGCGTATTTTGCGCATGGCATCCTCCGTATGTAATCCGTATGGCATCCGTACTGCGAGATTTTCGCACAGGCTTGCAAAACCGACATCTAATGGATTTATGTGCTCAAATGTTAGGGAAAACATATATACAGTATATATATGTATATATATATATATATATATATATATATATGTCATTGAGACACATATATATATATTCTGTATTTAGATTTCATTCAGCGCGATATCTGTGAAAAGCCGGTGATTCAATTGCCGGCTTCTCATTTCTCCTGCACAAACCCGACAGGATATGAGACATGGTTTACATACAGTAAACCATCTCATATCCCCTTTTTTTTTGCATATTCCACACTACTAATGTTAGTAGTGTGTATGTGCAAAATTTCAGCGCTGTAGCTGCTGAAATAAAGGGTTAAATGGCGGAAAAAATTGGCGTGGGCTCCCGCGCAATTTTCTCCACCAGAGCGGTAAAGCCAGTGACTGAGGGCAGATATTAATAGCCAGGAGAGGGTCCATGGTTATTGGCCCCCCCCGTGGCTAAAAACATCTGCCCCCAGCCACCCCAGAAAAGGCACATCTGGAAGATGCGCCTATTCTGGCACTTGGCCACTCTCTTCCCACTCCCTGTAGCGGTGGGATATGGGGTAATGAAGGGTTAATGCCACCTTGCTATTGTAAGGTGACATTAAGCCAGATTAATAATGGAGAGGCGTCAATTATGACACCTATCCATTATTAATCCAATTGTTTGAACGGGTTAAAAAACACACACACACACACACACACATGATTTAAAAGTATTTTAATGAAATAAACACAGCGGTTGTTGTAATAATTTATTGTTCTCTCAATCCATTTCCAGGCCCTCGCTTGGTAAAATAATAAACGCACAAGATACATACCTTCTGCTGAAACGTCACGTCCCACGAAGTAATCCATCTGAAGGGGTTAATTAATATTACAGGCACGAGCTGCGATAAACCACTCGCTCGTGCCTGTAATCCCCCGGGTGCTGAAAGGAAAGCTGGATCTGTACTTACATTCAGTCGCGGTGATGCGCCCCTGCTGGATGTTCTCATGAACTGCAGCCTGGGAACTTTTTCCCACGCTCCAGGTCATATGAGGACATCCACCAGGGGGCGCATCACCGCGACTGAAGGAAATGTAGGTCAATGACCTACATTTCATTCATTCGCCGGGGGATTACAGACACGAGCGAGTGGTTTATCGCAGCTCGTGCCTGTAATATTAGTTAACGCCTTCAGATGGATTACATCGTGGGACGTGATAGGACATCAGAAGGTATGTATCTTGTGCGTTTATTATTTTGCCAAGCGAGGGCCTGGAAATGGATTGAGAGAACAATAAATTATTACAACAACCGCTGTGTTTATTTCATTAAAATACTTTTAAATCATGTGTGTGTGTGTTTTTTTAACCCTTTCAAACACGGGAGTGGGAAGAGAGAGGCCAAGTGCCAGAATAGGCGCATCTTCCAGATGTGCCTTTTCTGGGGTGGCTGGGGGCAGATGTTTTTAGCCAAACATTAGTAGTGTGGAATATGCAAAAAAAAAGGGGATATGAGATGGTTTACTGTATGTAAACCATGTCTCATATCCTGTCGGGTTTGTGCAGGAGAAATGAAAAGCCGGCAATTGAATTACCGACTTTTCACTAACACCGCTGCGTATTTCTCGCAAGTCACTCTGCTGGTCAGTGTGGAATCAGTATTTTTCTCACCCCCATAGACTTTCATTAGCGATTTTTTTGCGCAATACGCTGACAAACGCAGCATGCTGCGATTTTGTACGGCCGTAGAAAGCCGTATAATACTGAACCGTAATATACGGCTAATAGGAGCAGCCCCATTGAGAATAATTGTGCCGTATGTTATGCGAGTTTTACGGACGTAGTTTCTGCGCTCTTACGTCCGTAAAACTCGCCAGTGTGACGCCGTTCTAAGCGGTGAAAACAAATTACAAACTTTGCTAAAAAAAACACAAAAAACATTGCAACATTTTCTGACACCTGTAGTATCTCCATTTTTCGTGATCTGGGGTTGTGTTAGGGCTTATTTTTTGCATGCCGAGGTGACGTTTTTAATGATACCATTTTGGTGCAGATACGTTCTTTTGATCGCCCATTATTGCATTTTAATGCAATGTCATGGCGACCAAAAAAATTTAATTCTGGCGTTTTGATGTTTTTTCCCGCTAAGCCGTTTAGCGATCAGGTTAATCCTTTTTTTAATATCGATAGATCGGGCGATTATAAACGCGGCAATACCAAATATGTGTATGTTTGATTTTTGTTGTTGTTTTATTTGGGGCAATAGGGGGGTGATTTGAACTTTTATATTGTTTTTATTTTTTTTTATATTTTTAAAACTATTTTTCTTTAACTTTTGGCATGCTTCAATAGTCTCCATGGGAGGATAGAAGCTGACATAACTCTAAGGGGTATGTGCACATGTAGAATTGTCCACTGAGGATTTTTCCGCAGTGGATTTGAAAAATCCGCAGGGCAAAAACACTGCGTTTTTCCTGCGGATTTACTGCGGTTTTACACCTGCGGTTTTCTATAATGGAGAAGGTGTAAAACCGCTGCGGATTCCGCACAAAGAATTGACATGCTGCGGGATGTAAACCGCTGTGTTTCCGCGTGGTTTTTTCCGCAGCATGGGCACAGCGTTTTCGGTTTCCCATAGGTTTACATTGTACTGTAAACTCATGGGAAACTGCTGCGGATCAGCAGCAAAATCCGCATTGTGTGCACATAGCCTATCGGCTGTGCTACATAGAGGCGATGCTCAGATCGCCTCTATGTAGCAGAATTACAGACTTGCTATGAGCGTAGACCATCGGGTGGCGCTCATAGCAATCTGGTACCAAAAACCATAGAGGTGTCAAGGAGACCTCTGGTTGTCATGCCGACACACCGGTGACCCGTGATCACGTGACGCAGGTCACCGGTGTGCGTATTTCCAGCCAGATGGCCGGAAGGGCATGATAAATGCTGATGTCAGAGTTTGACAGCGGCTTTTAACTAGTTAATAGCCGCGGGTCATCAACGGAGCCCACATCAAAGCGGGGGATAGTGACATTGGCGTACGTCCGATGTCAGAAAGGGGTGGGTTAAAAGTACACCTGCAAGATGGATCCCAACCAATAGCTGGGAGCTATGTCGGACTGGGTGCCTAGGGCCCATCAGTATCATTGACTTTGGGGGGCCCACATTGCACATTCATGCAAATACTACACTTCCCTGGTTCACAAATCTACCTATGCTTCTATATAAAAGTAAACTGGGTAGTTTGGTTAATGAGTGATGATTTTGTTTTTTTCTGTACAGAGTAAATCAAGTGAATTATGCCAAGCACTGACCATAATGGGGTTAGGGGGCACATATCTAGACAAGGGCCCACCAGGGGATTCCCCTGTTCCCCTATGAGCCAGTCCAAGCCTGGCAGGGAGGCATCTTGTTTAAAAGGAACCCTCCCCTATAGAGTGGTGTCAAGCACTACAGGGAATCATTAGTGAGTGAAGTAGCCTCCTAGTGAAGTTGTGAGGTCTCCTGGTACTGATGTGACCAGTGTGCTGACCCTGTAGTACCTGGTCATTGTGCGACCAGTCCTGAATCTAAAGTCCCTGATCCTGGTGCGGCCAGTTCCTGGACCTTGTCACCTGATCCGTGTGCGGCCAGTCCCTGAATCAACATCTAAGACTTGTGTGTCTGAACGTGTGAATATTATTATTATTTATTTATATAGCACCATTAATTCCATGGTGCTGTACATGAGAAAGGGGTTACATACAGGATTATAGATATCATTTACAGTAAACAGGTTTACAGTGACACACTGGTACAGAGGGAAGAGTACCCAGTCCTTGCGGACTTACATTCTATGGGATAGTGGGGAAGAGACAGAAGGTAGGGGTGAGGCGGCGGCGGCTCTGGCGGTGGTGAGGCGGCGGCTCGGTTATTGTAGGCTGTAGGCTTTCCTGAAGAGATGGGTTTTTAGGTTCCGTCTGAAGGATCCGATGGTGGTGGATAATCTGACGTGTTGACGCATGGAATTCCAGAGGATGGGGGATATTCGGGAGAAATCTTGGAGGCGATTGTGTGAGGAACGAATAAGTGTGGAGGAGAGTAGGAGGTCTTGGGATGAACGAAGATTACGTGAGGGAAGATAGTGGGAGATTAGTTCAGAGATATAGGGAGGGGACAGGTTGTGGATGGCTTTGTAGATCAGTGTTATTAGTTTGAACTGGATTCGTTGGGGGATTGGGAGACAGTGAAGGGATTTGCAGAGGGGAGAAACAGGGGAGTAGCAAGGAGAGAGGTGGATTAGGCAGGCAGCAGAGTTGAGGACAGACTGGAGTGGTGCAAGAGAGTTAGCGGGGAGGCCACAGAGGAGGATGTTGCAGTAATCGAGGCGGGAGATGATGAGAGCATGCACAAGAGTTTTGGTAGATTGTGGGCTGAGGAAGGAACGGATTCTGGCAATATTTTTGAGTTGGAGGCGACAGGAGGTGGCAAGAGCTTGGACGTGAGGTTTGAAGGACAGGGCAGAGTCAAGAGTTACCCCGAGGCAGCGAATTTCAGGAGCGGGAGAGAGCGTGATGCCATTTACCATAATAGATAGATTGGGTAGGGAGGATACGTGAGGTGGGGGAAAGATGAATTCGGTTTTGTCTACATTGAGTTTTAGGAAGCGAGAGGTGAAGAAGGAGGATATGGCTGACAGACACTTCGGGATTCTGGACAGCAGGGAGGTGACATTTGGGCCAGAGATGTAGATCTGAGTGTTATCTGCATACAGGTGGTACTGGAAGCCATGCGACTTTATGAGTTTTCCTAGGCCAAGGGTATAGATGGAAATAAGTAGGGGTCCTAGGACAGAGCCTTGAGGGACTCCAACAGAGAGAGAGAGAGAGGGCAGAAAGAGGAGGTAGTGTGGGAGTGGGAAACGCTAAATGTGCGGTTGGATAGGTATGAGGCAATCCAGGACAGGGCGAGGTCTTTGATGCCAAGGGGAGAAAGAATCTGTAGCAGTAGGCAGTGATCGACTGTGTCGAAAGCAGAGGACAGGTCAAGAAGGAGGAGGATGGAGAACTGTCTGTTAGCTTTGGCTGTGACTAGGTCTGAGTAATATCTGAGTACCCCGTATATCTGGACTGCTACAAACAGTCTCCGAATTAGTGTCAGTAACAGTTCTGTAGAGGATCCAGAATTTAGTAGTCTGAAAGGAGCCCTAGTCCTATCCATGTCTGCGTACCTGACCCCTGGGGTCAGCAACTGCAGTACCGTGGACTGCCTAGGAGTGGTACCTGGGGATACCTGTAATCAAGCCTGACTCCACCATCAGGAGCTCCAGTGAACACCTTGTAGCCCACTGCACCCCTCCAAGGTAAGCCCGGCACAGTGGGCACACAAATCATGTGCGCCACCTTAATGCATAATACAGACATCAAGTATCGTTCTCGTTTCAGTTGGGATCACAAAAAAGGTTAAAATTGAATATAGAGTAAGAAGATATTGAATAATACAATTCAATGCACTGCCTATTGGTTTCCAATGGAAATCCAAAGAGAAAGAGGGACAAACTATGTATAGCCGCCACAGCAAAATTCTTGACTTGCCCTTAACTGCACCCATAGCCAGACCCATTTACCATTTTTTCCTATCCTGGGCGGAGGAGATGTCAGAAGGAGGCATGACGGCAGTCAGGGACATTCAGCAGACTGCTGGGAAGACAGGACATAGACCCAAATCTGGAACTGTTCTGCTGTATTCGGTATGGTTGGGACCTATGGATTTATTTTGTATTCATTCCTTGATGGTTGTAGCAGCAAGAACTTTTTCATTTTTACACATAAGGTTCATTATATGAGGTCTTGCTTTATTAGTGAGACGAGCTGTAGTTTTTTTTTTTTTTTAAAGGCCATTGTGCCAAACACATAACCTGCAAAGTTTAGGTTTTCACGCACTGAAATATGTGGAAATGTTTCAGTGTTTTTACCACATACTGTAAATTGACATGTTAGAGTTGAAAAATTTGGCTTGGGCACAAAATGGATAAAAAAAACTGCAATAAATCATTATTCTAATTGTTCTTTATTATTTTATGGGGAAAAAAATCTCTGACTTTAATTTCAGCTCTAGAATGCAGGTACATAGGAATACACTGGTATATAGGAATGTATCTCTATGCACCAGCACAGGAAGTTGTGTGTTTGATCACCAGGGCCCAGACGGGAAGAAAGGTGAAGAATGAGGTAATTACAGCACAGAGATGCCGGCGGCCTTCCCCCAGAGTCAGAGAAGGAACTAGTGAGCACTAAACACAGTGAGCTGGAGAGGAGGCGACTTACAGGGACAGAGTGAGAGTCGGGACGCTGCCCTGAACACCCGGGAGAGTTACCCCAAATTGGGACTGTCCTGCTAGATGGCTGGAAGCAATGAATAATGGGGACTCTCCAGCACCGACCTCCACCCGCAGAGCCGCACTCCACATAGAGAATAATGGAGACTCCAGCACCGACCTCCACCGCAGAACCGCACTCCACATAGAGAATAATGGAGCCTCCAGCACCGACCTCCACCGCAGAACCGCACTCCACATAGAGAATAATGGAGCCTCCAGCACCGACCTCCACCCACAGAGCCGCACTCCACATAGAGAATAATGGAGCCTCCAGCACCGACCTCCACCCACAGAGCCGCACTCCACATAGAGAATAATGGAGCCTCCAGCACCGACCTCCACCCGCAGAGCCGCACTCCACATAGAGAATAATGGAGCCTCCAGCACTGACCTCCACCCAGAGCCGCACTCCACATAGAGAATAATGCAGCCTCCAGTACTTACCTGCACCCGCAGAGCTGCACACCAAATATAGAGCTGTTCTGTGCGTACAGGACCTGTGATGAGGTCACAAGAGGGGAGGAGTCAGGGGGTCACATGATGGGAGGAAAAGTGGTTGGAATTAGAGAAGATATATTGCTCTTACACAATCTAATATACAGGTCCTTCTCAAAAAATTAGCATATAGTGTTAAATTTCATTATTTACCATAATGTAATGATTACAATTAAACTTTCATATATTATAGATTCATTATCCACCAACTGAAATTTGTCAGGTCTTTTATTGTTTTAATACTGATGATTTTGGCCTACAACTCCTGATAACCAAAAAAACCTGTCTCAATAAATTAGCATATTTCAACCGTCCAATCAAATAAAAGTGTTTTTTAATAACAAACAAAAAAACCATCAAATAATAATGTTCAGTTATGCACTCAATACTTGGTCGGGAATCCTTTGGCAGAAATGACTGCTTCAATGCGGCGTGGCATGGAGGCAATCAGCCTGTGACACTGCTGAGAGGTTATGGAGGCCCAGGATGCTTCAATAGCGGCCTTAAGCTCATCCAGAGTGTTGGGTCTTGCGTCTCTCAACTTTTTCTTCACAATATCCCACAGATTCTCTATGGGGTTCAGGTCAGGAGAGTTGGCAGGCCAATTGAGCACAGTAATACCATGGTCAGTAAACCATTTACCAGTGGTTTTGGCACTGTGAGCAGGTGCCAGGAAGCATGAAGTGCTCCAAAATCTCCTGATAGCTAGCTGCATTGACCCTGTCCTTGATGAAACACAGTGGACCAACACCAGCAGCTGACATGGCACCCCACACCATCACTGACTGGGTACTTGACACTGGACTTCAGGCATTTTGGCATTTCCTTCTCCCCAGTTTTCCTCCAGACTCTGGCACCTTGATTTCCGAATGACATGCAAAATTTGCTTTCATCAGAAAAAAGTACTTGGGACCACTTAGCAACAGTCCAGTGCTGCTTCTCTGTAGCCCAGGTCAGGTGCTTCTGCCGCTGTTTATGGTTCAAAAGTGGCTTTACCTGGGGAATGCGGCACCTGTAGCCCATTTCCTGCACACGCCTGTGCACGGTGGCTCTGGATGTTTCCACACCAGACTCAGTCCACTGCTTCCTCAGGTTCCCCAAGGTCTGGAATCGGTCCTTCTCCACAATCTTCCTCAGGGTCCGGTCACCTCTTCTCGTTGTACAGCGTTTTCTGCCACATTGTTTCCTTCCAACAGACTTACCATTGAGGTGCCTTGATACAGCACTCTGGGAACAGCCTATTTGTTGAGAAATTTCTTTCTGGGTCTTACCCTCTTGCTTGAGGGTGTCAATGATGGCCTTCTTGACATCTGTCAGGTCGCTAGTCTTACCCATGATGGGGGTTTTGAGTAATGAACCAGGCAGGGAGTTTTTAAAAGCCTCAGGTATCTTTTGCATGTGTTTAGAGTTAATTAGTTGATTCAGAAGATTAGGGTAATAGGTCGTTTAGAGAACCTTTTCTTGATATGCTAATTTATTGAGACAGGTTTTTTGGGTTATCAGGAGTTGTATGCCAAAATCATCAGTATTAAAACAATAAAAGACCTGACAAATTTCAGTTGGTGGATAATGAATCTATAATATATGAAAGTTTAATTGTAATCATTACATTATGGTAAATAATGAAATTTAACACTATATGCTAATTTTTTGAGAAGGACCTGTATAAAGGTGTGTGGTGTGCGTGCGTGCGTGCATCTGGGATTGGCATCTGCACCGTCACAGCTACAGCCACAGAATTTTGCACAGTCACACGTCTGGACCCCGAGAGTGTCATAGGCTCTGTTGTGAGGAAAATTTTTAACCCTATGCATTCCAATTCACCAAACAATTTTGCCCCTATCTACATAATGGGGAAAAAGTGAAAGGAAAAGTGTTGGAGGCGAATTGACAGCTGCCAGATGTGAACAAGCGATGATGCCAAAGAGTATATACTGTTCAGTTGCTAAGGTGGGGCCTTGAAATGGGATACTCACCACACACGGGGATATGAACACACACAAAATGCACCACACTCTACCTCGTGCTTGAACACATATCACCCTCAGCACACATTTCACCACACATACACCAACCTCGCCACATAAAAGTCGAAACACAAAAGTCGCCACGCGCAAAACTCGCCACGCGCAAAACTCGCCACATGCAAAACTCACCTCATGGAAAACTTGCCACACACAAAACTTGCACACGCGAAAAAATTGCCACATGCACAAAAGTTGCAACACATGCAAAAGTTGCCTCACACAAAACTTGCACATACTCAAAGCGCACCACCCATAAAACTCGCCACGCGCAAAACTCGCCATTTGCAAAACTTGCTGCACACAACTTGCTACACTAACCTGCCACACGCAACTCAACACACATAACTTGACACATTAAAACTCGCCCTAAAACACACACAAGTCTGGTATTATCCTTTAAAAATAAAAATCTGATTAATAAGCAGACAAACTACAAGAGCAACAACTGTACCATATAGGAAATACGGCAGCTGTCAGTCACATGACCTATTATGTGTATGTGTGAGCTAATATATACTGCCAGGTGGGAGGGCTTCCTGTTGGCTGGGGATTTATCAGGCTGCCAATTTAGCTTACAAATACTGAGGTAAAAATACTGAGCAAATAACGTGTGAACGAGGTCTAATACAGAAGGAGATGACATACAGATACAGTCATATGAAAAAGTTTGGGCACCCCTATTAAATCTTAAGCTTAATGTTTTATAAAAATTGTTTTTTTGGCAACAGCTATTTCAGTTTCATATATCTAATAACTGTTGGACACAGTAATGTTTCTGCCTTGAAATGAGGTTTATTGTACTAACAAAAAATGTGCAATCTGCATTCAAACAAAATGTGACATCGGTCAACTATACAACGCACTGTGTTTTTTTGCCGCCATGCATAACACCTTTTTGTATTACCAAACAACTCAATCTTGGTTTCATGAGTCCAAAGGACCTTCTTCCAAAAAGAAATTGGCTTCTCCAAATGTGCTTTTGCATACCTCAGCCGACTCGGTTTGTGGTGTGCTTGCAGAAACGGCTTCTTTCGCATCACTCTCCCATACAGCTTCTCCTTGTGCAAAGTGCGTTGTATAGTTGACCGATGCACAGTGACACCATCTGCAGCAAGTTGATGCTGCAGCTCTCTGGAGATGGTCTGAGGATTGTCCTTGACTGATCTCACCATTCTTCTTCTCTGCCTTTCTGATGTTTTTCTTGGCCTGCCGCTTCTGGCCTTAACAAGAACTGTACCTGTGTTCTTCCATTTCCTTACTATGTTCCTCACAGTGGAAATTGACAGGTTAAATCTCTGAGACAGCTATTTGTATCCTTCCCCTGAACAACTATGTTGAATAATCTTTTTTTCAGATCATTTGACAGTTGTTTTGAGGAGCCCATGATGCCACTCTTCAGAGGAGATTCAAACAGGAGAAGAACTAGCAAGTGGCCACTTTAAGTAGCTTTTCTCATGATTGCATACACCTGGCTATGAAGTTCAAAGCTCAATGAGGTTACAAAACCAAAAAAAGTGCCTTAGTAAGTCAGTAAAAAGTAGGTAGGAGTATTTAAAACAAGAAAATGATAAGGGTGCCCATACTTATGCACCTGTCAAATTTTGTTTGAATGCAGATTGCACATTTTCTGTTAGTACAATAAACCTCATTTCAAGGCAGAAACATTACTGTGTCCAACAGTTATTAGATATATGAAACTGAAATAGCTGTTGCAAAAAAAAAACAATTTTTATAAAACATTAAGCTTAAGATTAATAGGGGTGCCCAAACTTTTTCATATGACTGTATATACTATATACAGGGGAGATGACACACAGATATATACTATATACAGGAGAGATGACACACAGGTATATACTATATACAGGAGGAGATGACACACAGGTATATACTATATACAGGGGAGATGACACACATATATACTATATACAGGGGAGATGACACACAGGTATATACTATATACAGGAGGAGATGACAAACAGGTACATACTATATACAGGGGAGATGACACAGATATATACTATATACAGGAGGAGATGACACACAGGTATATACTATATACAGGAGGAGATGACATACAGGTACATACTATATACAGGAGGAGATGAATTACAGGTATATACTATATACAGGAGGAGATGACACACGTATATACTATATACAGGAGGAGATGACATACAGGTATATAGTATATACAGAAGAGATGACATACAGGTATATAGTATATACAGAAGAGATGACATACAGGTATATACTATATACAGGAGGAGATGACACATAGGTATCTACAATATACAGGAGGAGATGACATACAGCAGGTATATACTATTTACAGGGGAGATGACATACAGGTATATACTATATACAGGAGATGACATACAGGTGTATACTATATATAAGGGAGATGATAAACATGTATATACTGAGGGGAAAATGAGGTGTGAGGTTATAATGAGGGGTGTGAGGTGAAAATGAAAAGGTGTGAGTGCAAAATGAGAGGAGTGAGGGAAAATAGTGGAGTGATTGGAAAATAACAGATGTGAAGTCGAAATGACAAGTGTTAGGGGGGAATGAGAGGAGTGAGGGGGGAATGAGAGGAGTGAGGGGGAAAATAAGAGAAGTGAGGGGAAAATGAGAGGTGTAAGGGAGAAAATGAGAGATGTGAGGGGGAAAATGAGAGGCGTGATGGGAAAATAAGAGAAGTGAGGTGCTATAACTAACCACAGATATTTACTATGCCCAGGCAACGCCAGGCTCTTCAGCTAGTATGACATATAGATGTCTGCAATGAATGGGGACAAGGCCGTCCCCACTGAGGTGCCCTGTTTTGTAGATAATAGGAGCCATTAAAAGAAAAAAAATTATTTTGGAGCAGGATATTAAAGGGAACCTGTCACCCCCAAAACTGATGGTGAGGTAAGCTCACCGTCATCAGGGGCTTATCTACAGCATTCTGTAATGCTGTAGATAAGCCGCCGATGTTACTTGAAAGAGGAGAAAAAGACGTTAGATTATACTCACCCAGGGGCGGTCCCGCTCCGATGGGTGTCTCAGGTCCGGTACAGCGCCTCCCATCTTCTTACGATGACGTCCTCTTCTGGTCTTCATGCTGCGGCTCCAGCGCAGGCGTACTTTGTCTGCCCTGTTGAGGGTAGAGCAAAGTACTGCAGTGCGCCGGGAAAGGTCAGAGAGGCCAGGCGCCTTCGCACTGCAGTACTTTGCTCCACCCTCAACAGGGCAGACAAAGTACGCCTGCGCCGGAGCCGCAGCATGAAGACCAGAAGAGTATGTCATGGAATGAAGATAGGAGGTGCCGGAGCGGACCTGAGACGCCCACTTGACCGGACCGCAGCGGGACCGCCCCTGGGTGAGTATAATCTAACCTCTTTTTCTCCTCTTTCAGGTAACATCGGGGGCTTATCTACAGCATTACAGAATGCTGTAGATAAACCCCTGATGCCGGTGAGCTTATCTCACCATCGATTTTGGGGGTGACAGGTTCCCTTTAATGGTTGTACCTAAAAATGTCTGCATTTCAGCTGAATAATTGCTGTAGACCTGCAAGTGATACCTCAGTATCGATGCTGGGGTAAAGGCTAACTACATCGCAACCAAGTGTGACAGATAGAAGCTGCATTGTTGATTTAGAATCATCCAGCAACTATAGGGGTTAAAATGGTTATAGCAGACAGGAAGTGGTTAGCTCAGCCCCAGGGGATACTGGGAAAGGTGTGATTGTGTCTGGGTCTTCCAAGAGTAAGGTGTGTGTTAGAGTCTCCTGTCTGTATAGACCAGTATTGAAAGCTGTTTTCCACTCATCCCCCTCTTTAACCACTTAAGCCCCAAGGGTGGTTTGCACGTTAATGACCGGGCCAATTTTTACAATTCTCATCACTGTCACTTTATGAGGATATAACTCTGGAACGCTTCAACAGATCCTGATGATTCTGACGTTGT